>NW_016173633.1:0-11722 GCF_001687245.7 Rhagoletis zephyria
ATTTTTTAAGCTTATTCCAATTTGTCTTCTGAGGGGACTTTTTAAAAAACGTTCTTTAAGAACTATTTTTATTCGTAAAAAACTTCATTTTTGGAGGTATTTTCAAATCGGTCCAGCTCACTTAGATCTTAATATTTTTACGAAATATTTTGGTGGACGTCTTAAAATATANTCTCATTCTTACGATTCCATTGAAAAGATTTTTAAATATTTTTATGCAGATTTTTTAAGCTTATTCCAATTTGTCTTCTGAGGGGACTTTTTAAAAAACGTTCTTTAAGAACTATTTTTATTCGTAAAAAACTTCATTTTTGGAGGTATTTTCAAATCGGTCCAGCTCACTTAGATCTTAATATTTTTACGAAATATTTTGGTGGACGTCTTAAAATATAATAAATTTAGCAGTCCCGGCGGAAAAACCGCAACTTTTTTTGGTGATGCAGTCTAATGTACATAGAATCGGGAATCGCTTACACACATGTTTTGCCGAGCTTCTCCTCCGATTTGTGGTGTGCGCCTTGATGTTGTCACAAACAAAGGGGAGGTACCTACGGTTTTACGCCGACTTCGAAGCTGTTTTTCATGGCAGAAACACACTCGGAGGTTTGCCAATGCCTGCAGAGGGGCGACTGCTATTGGAAAACAACTTTTTATTATTTTTTAATGTTGGGTTGGTCCGAGTTCGAACCCAGGCCCTGTGGAACAGTAGCGCGCACTGCTAATTCCTACACTACAGGTGGCCATTACGCCCTCTACATATGCAGGTTAAAAAAACACTGCATAGATATATGTATGTATATAAATTTCAAGCCGACTGGAATAAATTAAAAAATTGCGAATTGAGTCTAAAGTTCTATAACCAAGGTCACGGTGATTATAACATAAAAAAATAGTTCGATTCGTCCAATAAGTAATGAAACACTACTAAGCACAGTGCTTTCTCGGTAATCCGGATAACCGCAATCCTGAGGCCGTGCGAATTACTGGAGTGTCCGGATTATAGATGAATAGTATGAAAAATTGACTGATGAGTATGAAAATTAACAACGCAATTTTGATGCAATCTAATATTTCACTTTGTTTTTTTTTTTTTTAATTGTTAGTGGTTTGTGAGCTACTCTTATATGCCTGTTCTATTATAATGTTCATCTGTTTTGACAACTTCGTACCAATCCAACGTTTGCGCTCTCTTGGACATGTCGAACTCGCGGATGACGATGCTCCGGTGAAGATTCTTCAAATATTCACTTGTGCGCCAAGTGTAGACGAACCTCTCAGCACTTGATATGAACAATAGGTGCAATTTCTCGAAGGTGAGAGACAACTGGCGTTTTGGATCTCGGACTAAATAATTGCAAGAATAGTATTAGCTGGTCCTTATGTATTACATGAATATTAACTATTTCGGCGATACATATCTTTCTTTCTGATGAATAGCGCCTAGCTGCAATGCTTTAAAAGTTTAGTTTCATTGGCAAAATCTCTAAAACTCAAGTAAATTCCTGTAATACGTCTAAATATCTTTGTACAGCTTAAGTGCCAATCAAATCAAGCAAATCAAAGGTTTGTAGTTCAAAAATACTTAGCGGGACACATTTGATTTGCCCACACACCATTTAAATATCACATCAACTTGTCAAAGTGCGCCTAGTCGTAGTACTTTTACCATTCGTGATATTTATTTTTCAAATGAAATGTGGCGGAAAATTGAAAAAGAACCAACTTCGCAATACCAATATCATCGATAAATTAGTATGCACAAAGTGCATTACGCCAAAGGATATACATATGTACATATGCATGCGTACATATGGATGTATGTATGTAAGCATGGATTTGCATGGGTATGCACGCGTTGCTTGTATGGCACGCACCAAATGCATTTGCTCTCTCTTCATCCCACTTTCTATCGTCCTCATGTTTGCACACGTAGCAGCACGTAATCGCTGAAGAATTTGTGCGTCCAATGCGTGAGCTATGTACGCGCGCATAAAATTATATTACAAATAGAATTTCAAGTGGCTCAGCAGTCTGTCAGTCTGTTAGTATGACATTATGGGTCATTGTGACACTCATGCGGCTATTTATGGATGATTTGGTTTTCGTGTTTACTATGTAGTTATGAATGTACGTAGATACACATCAGTGTTGACTTTGTAGCGACATTTGTACCTTTTTTGCGCTTTTTCAGTTAAAAGGAACTTCAGGTACAATGGCTTTAAATAAGGTACGATTTTATAAAGAAAGTAGTTTTTGATTGTACTCATATGTGCATACATATGCAACTGCAAGTAATTTATTTCCACCCAACTTCAAAAAAAGAAGGAGGTTATTGATTCGTCGGAATACTTTTTTTTTTAAGTATGTTACCGCATAACTATGAACCACGTTAACCGATTTCCATACAATTATTTTTTTTAAAGGAAAGGTGGTACCTCAAAGGTGGTCCGGTACTATTCAGAACATTGGATCATGCAGAAATTAAGGGTACTCTTGAATTTTAATATTAGAATTGAAGTCGGTTTTGTTTTTTGGTTGAATATTACTTACTTAAATTAATTTTCAGGCAGAAAGTTAGAATACAGAGCCGTGTATTACACGTATTCTGTGTGTATGCAGCTTATGTAAAGGGTGTTTGAACAAAATTGAATTTTGCACAACTGTACAGAGCAGGCATGCAGAACGCCGGCAGAACTCCATAAGCAAGTGCCCTGTGCTGGCAGAATTCAATAGGCAAGTGGCCAGCGCTGAGCACGGCTGGTACAGAGCAATAGGCTGTAGTTTCCTGCACTTGGTACAAGCAATAATTTCATGTAGGTAGGTAAGGTTAGGTTAGATTATCAGGCTGCCTCCGTAAATGAAGGCTTACTAAGCCACGACTAAGCTGTCGAAAAGGACGAAGGACGAAGTCCGGAAGATGAGGGGAGGGTAGGGAAAGAGGGTGAAGGTAAGAAAGAACGAAGCTCTTCAAGCGACTTATGTCCATTTTCCAAAGCTTATCGCGAGTATGATAAAAATGCTACTTAAGGTGCTTAAACCTTAGGCTTGTTTAGGCAGGGCATCAGAGCAGCAGGTGTTGAGAGAATTCCTCCTCATTATCAGCTGATGCAGTAAGGGCCATCGATAATATTCAGCCTTAAAGCATGCTTGCTTATCGCGCAATGACCAGCTAGTACTCTCCTAATAGCGATAGATGTAACTTGCTTAGTCTCAAGAGCTCCCCAGAACGTCTACGGTCTACACGTAGCGCTCGATGAGCTGACTAACTACCCATCTGTCCAGAAGCAGACCACACGAGGTCAGGCTAACTCTCAGATATTCCCTATCCTGAATTAATTCTTTAAGGGTTCACTATTTTGCCTGCTCATCAGCTATGCAGTTTCCAGCAGTTTCTCTGAGACCTGCAACCCAAATAAGCTTATCAGCGAAGTAATCCGATGCGATCGATAAGGCAGTCAAATATCTTTTCGCCGTCTCGAATGCACCGTTAAGGAGCAAATAGCCTTGATAGCTGCTTGGCTATCGGAATAAATAGTCACCCCTTTTATGGGTCAGGGAGCGACCAATACGAAACTTCTTTAATTACGGACACCTCTTCTTCGTAAAATACACCTCCACCAACCTTTCCATTCAGCTTCGATCCATTTGTAAATAAATTTCAGGACCACGGTTCCAGATACTGAATATCTCCCAGTCCTCTCTCGCTGGAATTCGGGTGGTGAACGATCCATCTGCCCGAGTCGGTAAGAACTCGATACCTCTTAGAATACTGAAAAGACCATAGCGAACTAAACACCCACACCACTTAGCCTTACTGCGGCGCACGCAGCGACAACTCTAACAGTTATATCTATAGGCACAACATTTAACATGGCACTGAGCGCCAGAGTAGGAGTGGTTCGAAGTGCCCCACTGAATCCAATACACGCGGCTCTGTCTACCATTTCCAGCTGATTGACGATGAAGACCTTGTCCAGTGCGTTCCACCAGACGAGAGTACCCCATATAATAAAATTGGCCTAGTGATAGTTTCATAAAGCCAATGAACTACCTTCGGCGAAAGACCCCAGCGATTACCAATGGCCCGTCTACAACAATACAAGGCTACTGTAGCCTTCTTAGCTCTTTCCTCTACCTTAGGCCTTCAGTAAAGCTTACTGTAAGAGAATACCGCTCATTGAGGGACGACGGCAATTCGGAATATTGTACCTTCTGTTGAAGGGTCTACTAGGGTTTACACCCAGCCCGCAACTGGAAGCCCGTTCTCAGCCATATTCGGGTAGTCCTACATCAGTTCAAACAGTATTTCCGGAAACTTTCCTTTTGTTATCAATACTACATCGTCAGCATAGGAAACCACCCGACAACTACTTCTTTCCACAGCCTCCAAAAGCAGCGGGCAAATAACTTCCCCTTACGGGGTATCCCTAGTCACACATCTCCGGATTGAAGCGCTGCCTCACTCTGCTTCGAAATTTATGCTGCAAAGCAAGCGGTAAATAAACCTGACCAGGTTGGCTCCGACCTCTAGGGAGCTAACTACAGCAAAACATTATTAAAAGCCCCTAGATATGAAGGAATGCACCACCACGAATTCCTTCGGCGAAAATTCTGCTCGATACTCTCAACGATCGTGTGTGGGGCAGTTTCATTAGACCAGACCTTTCAGTAGGCATCCTGATCCAAGGAAATGTGCTCCCTGAGTTAATACATGGAGGCTTTACCGTCTTAAAAAGGAACACAACTCTGACCACCCTCCCTTCTTGCTGTAGGTACAAAAATGTATCATTAAGACGAGGTCCAACTCCGATGGCCTAATATGTGCAACTTAGGCTACCCTAATCAAAACTAAACGGATTTTGGTGGACCGATTCCTAAAGAAGCTAAACTCTTCTAACTTCTCTTCTTCTTCGAACTAACAAGGGCGGCTAAAGATCCTTCGCTCTCCAGTTCCTCGTTTATTATTCTTCCTCGAAAGGTTTCCTGCTTGTAGATCTCCATGTTTCCTAATATCGCTATTTTTATGTCTTAAATTGAGAAGTTTGATTCCCTTTCTACTTTTCGTCGGTATACATTTATTTTCAAACATGGCGCTAGCCAAATTTGATTTCGGTGTATAGCTTGTTTTCCACACCCCGTTGTTGTAGTCCCATATACTTATTTTAATCTGTTGATAATAAGATTTATTTTAATAGTCCGATCGAAATAGTTTAGTTTTTCTCCCTTCTCCTTATCCATAGTAAATTACTGTATGTATGTATGTATATCTTCATGTTATTTATTGATATAGCACAATATCTACTCCTCTTTGTCTCCTCTTATTAGACATACAATATCATCGACACATCTAACGACGAACATTACTCCTAAATTGGTTGTGAGATGCTCCATAATTTGTAAATATTCCCTTTAATTATCTTCCAAGAATCGTTCTGGCATCGAGCTACATTGCTGAACCTTCTGTACACTGCCCTTTGTAAATTTACTTAGTTCTATTTTCAAGGCAAAACATCCGTTTGCCTAGACTTCTTATTCTGGGACTGTCAAAGCCAATTCCTTTTAGCGTTATGTCTGGTTTATCTAATTATTAGTTTACTAGATTCTAATACCTATCTTGTTTTGAAGAGAGAAGCCACTCGGAGCAGCGGTTGACTGGGAGCAAAGTCAATTGTAGTACGAGTTCGTTGAAACACGGTAAGACAGTTTTTGTATTATTGTCGCCGACAGAACACATGCAAACGTTGCTATCCTTTTTTAATTATTTTTTCAATCTGGATATATTAATATCTGCTTTTGGCTGAGGGTGTGAACTCTCGTCTTTTTCATTATGCAAAAGCTTATAAGTGGCACTGTCATCGATTGCTTGTGGCATGCCACACAATCAAAGAAACATCGGCTGATGCCATTCATTAGCGCAATTTGTAGTGGGCGTCCCTTTATATGCCTAGTAATGCTTTTATTTAATCCATACAAAACACACTCCACCTTCATACATACATACTGCGGTGCTAAAAGAAATATGAAGAAGTAAAGTGGCCTCAGAAATTGACGGCATAAATGAGCGCATTGCTGCGATAAATACAGGAAATCACATTATAAGGCTAGAAACCAAAAATAGTTGCCGCATGAACACGCGATATGTGCAGTCGAGTGACATAATTTTTCTTCCTTTGCAGAGAAACGTGAAAGAAAGAATAATGAAAAAGAAACCTCATGCACATAGGAAATTGGTATGCATTATTTTCTCATAAATAACACCGTGCGACAAAAACGAAAAAATTTAGAAACTCACGAAACTACCGATATACTCATGAAACTATGGGCCAAATATAGTAAAACTGGGTTTTTAGTTTGTTCACTCTGGCATCAGATTTTTTTTTTTAAGGAATTGGTCTTTGAAATTTTAACGATATGATTCATTAAAAAAATTATTTAAAAAAATCAGTGAAATGTAGAATAAAAATATGCATTTTTAATTAATTTTATCTTTATATTTAAATTTTTAAGTTAATAAAATTTGCAAAACGAAATTCGATGATGAGGGCGTGCGTATGATTAAAAAATAAAATTTTGGACCTGTTCAGGGATATTTAGGAATAAAATTTGTAAAGGACAGTTTCCATACCCATTCATCCTTATTCACCAAAACATTTATTCTGATATACGTTTAATGAATTTTTGGTTTTATATGATATCCTTTTGTTATCCTACATTGCACTGAATTTTTAAATAATTTTTTGAAATAAGTAATCGTATTTTTTGAATTTCAAAGTCCTTTTGAAAAAATCCCCAAGTCAGAGAGAAAAATTGAGTACGCAGTTTTACTATAATTTACCCATTGTTTCGCGAATATATTCATTTTTGTGTGTGTACAGTTTACTGTCGCACGGTGTAGGCACTCGAAGTGTTGAGAGCGTAGGCTTAAAGTTGAATTATGTACTTACGTATAGTAAAAAATGCATATTTATCCACATAAATACATACACACATATATGTATACATAACTAAATATTAAAAAAAAAAACGACTACACACATCCATACCTACATATGTAAATCTGTCTTACATCCCTCAAGGAAAATATAGAAAGTTTCAATTTGGAGGTAATGTAGAAACATTCCTCTACGTTGCTTATGCAAACAAACCAGAAATTTAGAATCGACGTTACTTTTACTCCACTTCCAAAGGAAAGTTTAAGAAATGGTATAAATTGATTGAACGGTTACCGAGATAAACATATGTGGTTATAAGTGCGCGGTGCCGCGCCCATTTTCCAAAATTTTATCATAAATTTATTTTGTGCTAAATAATTATTACAAACATCTATTTTGAATAAATTAGCTTCGGTATTTACTGATTTATCGAAGATTTCGTTTTTCTGAAATTACCGTTATATGGGATGTGGGCGTGGTTATTGTCCAATTTAAATGTATGTTGTACCAAGACCAACAACCGTGCCAAGTTTGGAAGAAATTGGCGGGGCGGTTCCCACGATATACACATGTAATCATAAGTGGGCGTGGCTACGCCAATTTTCCAAAAATTTATAATGTTTTTTCTGGTTTCTTTTCGACACTTGGACACTTGTAAAACAAAAATAAAAACTTGACCTCAGGCTCGAAAAGAAACCAGAAAAAACATCTATAACTAAAGGTCGATTAAATAAATTCTTGCATATAAAAATTTATAATATTCTTATTTTTCTCCTAAAAATCGATTTATTTTTTCATTCTGATCATTTACGTATACATTTAACTATATCTATCTCGATTCTTTTTGCCTGTTACTGTCCCTGCAAAAATCGTTGGACCATGTAGTCTATTTGTGGTATATTGGAGTACTTACAAAAGTGTTCCTCTGTCATGCTGTAGCGGACCAACTCGTGTCTCTGCGCCAGCTTATTGTTTGTTACCCGATAACTGCTCGTGTTTTAACGAAATGTGATTGAAGTTGCGAATTTGAAAGCATATTTGCATGTCTGGCTGTAGCTGAACGTGTAGAGATGCTCCATGTCAGTTGTGAGCTCCCTGCATGTTCGGGTTCGAATGCCGTCAGAGGCAATATGTAATTTTTAATTTTTGTCTTGGTTTTTATTAATTTCGAAAAAGCATCTGAGAAGTGAAGAACAAAAGCGTGAACAAACGAAAAAATATAACAACAATGCCATTGTTAATATGTTGGAGTAGTTTTGTGCTACTCTGATGTAATGCAGGGATGGAGTATATGGTCCTGCCCTAGGACATCGTAATGTTAATTGGACCATATTTTTTATATGAATTGTGGTTAATTTTGGAGTATTCCTTGGTCCTTAGGGAGTACTCATTATACGCATGCATGGAGAAGTCGCGATTTTTGCAGGAGTATAATCGAAATTAGTTACAATTAAAATAACAACTTGTAATATGCCTATTAAAAGGAAAGTGATTTGAAAATCTATTTATAAATAATTTTGAATAGGGTTGCCACCTATTTCCTATCGTGTATTTATATAATTTTTTTTGCTTAGAAAACTAAGATACAATACTACTTTATACGGGTGCTAAAAGAAAGCTCCTAAACAATGTTTTCCCTATGTAGAAAGTGTTTTACCTTAAGATATTAGTTTATTCTAGATTCTTCAAAATTTGACTAAAGTAGCTTAATATGGACATCAAATAAAAGGTATTTTTGAGAACTTGATTAAATAGATACCTTCGTTAAGTGTTGCCACGTTTTTTAATACCAATTTTTATCTTACTTATTTCAACGAGCATTATGTTTTGTAAGTATATATGTATTTATACGGAGTAAATTTGCACGCAAAACATGTACTATTTCTTAATAGGGTTACCATCTAATTTTTGATATCTAATATTTGTTTAAATTATTACATACAAAAAGTTTTTTTTTTACATTTGTTTTAAAAACATAATTTTTGTAGAATTCTGTGGTACTGACTTGGCAAAAATATTTTTGTTTATTAACATTATTTTTTCAAAGTTTTTCTTTTTAATTTTGTTTCACTGAATACTGAATGGAAAACCTCCGAGGGTCATTCTGCCATGAAATACAGCTTCTCATAAAAATATTTAAAATCCCCGTTCGGAGTCGGTACATTGTGTACGCCCATGGAGTAATGTTTCCCTTTCCTAGAGGGATATTTCAAAGTATAAATATGAGTCTTTGGCTATCCTATTTCACACTCTTCCGATTCCTTTAAACTCTGCACTAGGAAATGGATTTCCCTTTTGCATACATATTCGTTTGGCTCGTTTCTTCATTAGCACAATGATTTCCATATACAATATTTACCTATGAATTACCTTTCACTTTGGTAATTTCTTGTTTGTTCGTTTTCGTTTTCGTTTTCTTCGCTTTGGCGTTCAACTAATCAATAAACCACAAAACCGCATTTATTCTCACATTTAGTAGGTGTATATGTGTGTGTGTGTGTTTACATTTGTTTGGACGCTCAAAATCAATGTGACGATGCCTTTGGCAATTTTGAATGCTGCCACACATTGATTGTGCTTGTGATTGCAATTCCGGTTTTGATAGAAATGCCGACGTCACTAGGGGTATTCACGATCCGATGCATACAGTCTAGCATGGTGCATAGATAGCATAAATAGCATGATTGTTGTTGTTTCATGTGTTCAAACAACAACAAAATTAGCCAGTCATGCTATATATGCACCATGCTAGAGAGTATGCACCGAATCGTGAATACCCCTATTGATTGCAAGCGACCGCTGTGCAGCGATAATAACAACTGACCAGCAGGAAATCGGTTTAAAGTTGATTTTGAATTCACAGATTGCTAATGGAAATAAAGACAATTCGAGAGAATTACTGCAACTATTGTGGAACTTGTTAAGTAAATCCTTTGAGAACACGACATTAAAAAAAAAAATTACTACTCCGTTTCATAGGGCCTGGGTGGCTTTACGTCACCTCCGAACGGTAAATGGACAAGCGGGCGAGAGGACTACGCTTATCCAACTCAGGCCAGATCATACTATCCTGCACGTGGGCTCCGTCGGGATCTTTTACTTGCCTGTTCGGTAAAGTTATTCTCCAGTCAGAGTACTCAGGAATACTCGCTTTTCGAGCGGTACTGATTCCAGGCGGTTAGGTTCCTTTCCTGCGACACAGTACCAATACAGCATGAGTGACATACTCCTTACCAGTTAATTTAGAGCATGTCTACATTCCATCACAATTATCGATGTAGATTGGTACTGGAGGTGGGGTAACATCGATTGCTACCATCGATACAATGATACTATACTATATAATATAGTATGGTTGGCAACCCTAGTGCGAATAGCTTCAAATGATGGCCGAGGGGATAAACTCCTGAAAATTTTACCAGAGTGAAGTCCTGTATGAAGAACCACGGAGTCCTAGTGACCGATGATCAGAACATATGTACTTGCGTGACACTTATCCACCCAATTGAATGGTAACAGCACAGCAAAAAACAGTAAATAATAGGATCCCGAGCCTCCAGTCGATGACGACGAATGCAAGGTCCCACCACCTGACTAAGACGAGGTACGAATAACAATAATGCGACAGAAAAACAACAAAGCTGCTGGAGCTGATGGTCTGCCAGATGAGATGTTCAAGTACGGTGGCGAAGAGTTCATAATGTGCATACATACACATAAACTCAGAACAGAAAATACGTCAGATGAACGCATGCCCGACGACTGGTATTTACATACTAAGTATGCTCTGCCCAATGCATATGAAAGGCGACCCCTACGTACGCGACAACTACTGCGGCATCAGCCTTTCAAGCATCAGGTACAAGCTCTTTTCGAGGATATTGTGTGAGAGTGTAAGACCCACCGTCAATGAACTGATTTAGCCTTATTATTGTGGCTCTAGGCCTAGTAGACCAGGTCAACGCCAAATGCCAGATATTAGGAAACAAACAATCTATTTGACGATTTGAAAGCAGCTTTTGAATTTGGTATCCGTACTTGGAATCACAGTATGGAGGAAGATTTAATTTTTTAATTATCAGAAGCTTTAAAGAAATGTAAAAATATCTAGTGAACTATTGCTTAAATATCCTTGACCACACCACTTAGTATGTTATTGTACTTCAGGTATAATCTGTTTAGTTTAAGTATCAGCATGAAAGAAAATATAAATATTTATTTTCCTTCCATTCGTTCAATATCTTTCGCACAGAAAATGTTCTTACATTTTTCAACTGTCGTTTGTGCAAATATGCTAATCAGTGTGTTATTATTCTAGTTTAACACAGCATGCGATTTTGCTGTAAACAAATTAGGAAAAGAAAGAGGAAAATTGAGAAAACTAAGATGCAGCAAAATCAACTAAAATGAAGTGTAGCTAAATATTTACATATGTATATTTGTATGTATGTATGTGAAGTGAATCAAATTGAACCGGTGGTGATTGGAATGGAGGCTAAGGCCTGCCGGCTAAACGCAAAACGAAATCCAAAACATAAATCGCCAACCTACGCAAAAAATACACTTTTCCATATGAAGCACTCAAATATATTGGAGACGTTGACTAATATTTAGATATTGCAAAAGCATAACATTTACATACGCATACATAGTACTTAAATGTGTGCAGGTTTGTAGCCGTACATGTTGTGCATGTTGCATGTGACGTAGACACATAGTGCAGCAGTCGCATTTGTTGTGACGTTTCGGTTGGCGCTACTCTTTTACTAGTTTTTTTTTTTTTTTTTTTT
>NW_016173634.1:0-11722 GCF_001687245.7 Rhagoletis zephyria
CTGGGCACTGTCTATAAGCAGGCCATACGGTACTACTTAAAATCTTTTCGAAACTTGTAGCTATAGTAATGCAAAGTTGGCTGCACCCCAACTTCATTGGAAGCGATTAGTTGAAAGGCCGTTCATACCAGGCGATTTTTGCAATTTTTTTCTTTTAACTAAAAGTTGCCTGTAAAATCGCCTCATGCGAACACCGTATTATAGTAACCTAAACGGTACGTATTTCAATTTTGGTAAGAATGAGTGCAAATCTTGTATCATTTGAGTTAATAGTTGTTTATAAAAGCGCCAAAGAAACATAAAATCATACGAAATTATATCAAAAATGTTGCTCTAAAATTAATTTATGATTTGCTAGATACTTACAGGCATCTGTATATCTTCTTTGTAGCATCTTAACAATTTTGGTTCCAACTACGAGGTCAGAAGAAATAAAGGTGAAATGCTAACGTTTTCAGAATTCTATTTCAAAGGCAAGTAGTTTAGCTCTTCCAAGATCATGTACCTAAAAGTTAAAAGCAAAAATGTATGGTTTAAATTGTAGATTATTATTTATTTTAAGTTCAAGTTTTAAAAGCAAAAAGTTGTTAAATAAGTGAAAAATTGTTTTCAAAATTAACAAAATAAAAACAAAAGCAATTGTTCGAAGATTTTTAACACACTATAAGTAATCAGCCAAGTATGGCAGCAGTGTGACCAGGCTAGCCATTTTGAGCCTCAGAACTTTAGGTCTGACTTCATGGATTTTTCTGGCCTTTTTTACTTAAAAAATTCATAATAAAATTCGGAGTGCAACTTATAAAAATACTAATTCTTTGAGAAAATACTTTCTTAGCTTTTTTTATTAAAACAAGTAATTTTTAAGCAAAAAACAAAACCGACTTCAATTCACATATAAAAATTTAAGATTATCGCTAATTTTTTCATGATTCAATGATCGAATTTAAACCGAATTAGTATGGGACCACCTTTCCTTTAAAAAGAATTATAGAAATCGATGAACGTGGTCCAAAGTTATGCGGTAATATACATAAAAAAAAATATATATATATATATATATATACGGACGGATTGCTAACCTTTTCCTTTTTGTGAAGTCGGTTCAAAATAATACTAAAAAATGTTCTTGATTTTGTTTACACTGTGATTTGTTGGCGTACTACTAGTGTAGTCTGTTGCAGAAGATAAACTGAATTCCTTTTTGCATACCTTGAAGTAATGTAGCCGTTATTAGCCCAATAGATGTGGTGTTTTATGTTTTTATGAGAAGGAATTAAAAAATTGATTTAAATCAAATCGATTTCGCGAAAATTATCGAGTTGGCGAAGAGTTTTTACGAATGAATATACTGACTTCTTTTTAACTTCATCTACTTTTCAAAGGGGTATAACTTTTTCTAATCTTTAATCAAAAACAATTTTGCTTCGCTTTTTGTGATCATCTGGTCACACTGCTTGGCAGTATGAGGGGTATGAAACTAGAACTTGCATGCTGTTGCATTTTTTGTTTTAAATGTTTGGCGATCAAAATTAGCTATAGCGAATGTTGGAATCCGGCTGCAATGTTCCAAAAATCACAGAAATATCTACAAAAAAGTTGGATATTGCTTACACGATGCAATTACATATGCAAATAGGGTAAATTGGCAAAGTTCAATCGCGGCAATGAAAATGAAACAAAAAAAATCACTCATACGCCCCGTCAACATGTGGATATTACACTTGCCGGGTTAACAGGTTAGCTGTTTCAAAATTGATATTCTGCAGTGTACTCGCATTATATTATTACGAACTCTATAACAAATATAACCACATAACCAGATAATCTGATAACCAGGCAAGTGTGAACAATCACATTGTCTTTGAATCTAATCAACAGCGCTAACTATTAGAAGATGCCCAAGTTTTGGTTGGGGAGACACCCCGCGACAAAAGATAGCACATCAACAAACAAAGTAATTTTTTTATATGGAAAAGAGTGCATAATACCGCTGTGGAAGAACCCTGAATAGCCCTATTGATTCTTTTGTGTGTAAAATTTTCTGTCGCACAGCGTTATTCGTTCCTATAAAACATTTAAGTAGAATGTCCTAAATAGATCTGTTAGACGGTCACAGTGAAGATTTTTGAGAGATTCTTCCTTTGTTTGGCTGAGACATAAAGTTCGTCCTTTCTAGGCTTCTGAAGTGCTCTAGGCGGATGAAATGGGTTAGAGTGTTCCTTTTTGCACGAGTTCAGTGGCGATTTAATTTTATTTAGAAAAAATTTGTACCCCCAGCCTAAGAACACAAGCTCGATTGATCAGACCGACCAAGAAAGTTCAGCTTGTTAAGGCACACTCCACCAATGTTGCTGTTGCCTGAATAGTTCGGAGGTCCTTAACAGCAGTTTGGTTTAAGCGATAACCGTTATAGGTTCTCTGTTGCTTTTTCTTTGGCACTATAAGCAAGCGTTTGTCGGTTTGTGCTAATAGGTTCTTTTCATAAGTAAGTACTGCATTTTCAGCGAAGGTCGTAGTTCATACCATATATGTATGTATATGTGTAAGTAGGCGCACTCTTGGAAATAAACATATTCGATATTCACTTACTCTTACTTGGTATTGTTTGCGAAAATTTTCGTATTGTGCATTGACATTTTAGCAAAGAATGAAATTACTCTGAAATAAATAAATGCATACTTAAAATAACCGTTGTTATTACGTTATCTTAAGAATTTTTATTTCGTACTTTATAAATGTGTGAATAGCTACATATTTGTATGTAGGTATGTATGTATATATCGACGTCAATAGACTTAAATGACAGTAATCGCATGGCTTAAGTACCTGTGGCGCCAGCAAGAAAATATTTTTATACTTACTTGCACATATATGTATATATGTATGTCTACGTATATGTATACTTAAGGCATGTAAGTATAAAGGTATTTAGTCATTTATATGTCGGTTGATATGTATGTATGTAAGTGTAAGTATTGGCAAAACCATTTTTACACGGAATCAGAATCTTATCGCACGTTTTTTATTTAGCTATTTGGACTTCGCAGTCAAGTGACCGACTTGCCACGCACGTATGTACGTATATACGTAACTCAACTGAACTGTTTCTCATGTGACAGGAATGTCATAAATTCAACAGTGATTGCGGATTTAGGGTGTGTGTGTGATTGGTTAGGCTATTTGATCAGACAATTGTGGTGTGTAGATATCTACATAGTGCAATGTTTGTTGACGCATGTAATTTGAGTGAATTATACATATGAATGTATGTATGTATGTAGTTAAGTATGGCCTGTGTGAATAATGAAAGAAAAATTTCAAAATCAGAAGCGCTAAAAACGGCATTGAAATTGCACTTATATAGGTATGGCTATTATGAAGACGGGAGGAAAAAATTGTTCGATTCGCAATGATGAGTAATCTTAAAATGTATACTACATACATATGCACATACATATGTACATACCTAGATACATGCACATAAATAAATACATGAACGTTTACATAAATGTAATGAAAAATACCTATTGCAAAAATTGTAGATCACATCCTGTGCAGTTCCGGCAAATTTCTTTCAACTTACCACACTCTTTCGTAAGAAATTAATCAATTCTGGCAACTATCTAAAAAGCTCTTTTCTGTCTTTCGAAAGACTAATTGAAATACCTGCTAGCGAAGAAGTGTCAGCGTTATTCTGTTTTTCTTTAAGCAAAATGTTTTCTAGAAAATTTAATTAAATAAAGACAAAATAGGTATTTTTCTTTCTAAACCAATAACAAACTAAAAATTTAAATGAAACTAAATAAAAAAGAAAAATTAAAATTAAAAATTAATAGAATAATTTTCTACAAATTGTGTGAAACTAAAAAAAATTAAAATTTTTGTTTAACCAAAAAGTTCACAGAAAATTTAATTAAAAAACAGAATAAAATTTCTAAAAGCTGAATGAAAGTAAATAAATATATATATTTTTTTACAATAAAATTTTTGAAACTTAAAAAAATATATATATAAAAAAATAAAATTAAATTGAATTAAAAAATATAAATAAAAAAGACAGAAAAAATAGGAACATACAAATTAAATGAAATAAAAACAATTGCTTTTTCAAACAACCAAACCTAAAAATTGCGAGAAATTTAAAAAAGAAAAAACTAAGACAAAAAAGAATAAAATAATTTTCTAAAAATTAAGTGGAAAAAAATTTTCTTTTAAAACAATAAAATTACAAAATTAACAGAAAATTAATTAAAAAAAAAGAAAGTAAATTCCTATAAAAAAATAAAAATTTGAATAAAAACCCAAAGTTCAAATGAATTAAAAAATCTTTTTAAAACAAAAAATCTGAAAATTAAAAAAAGACAATTTAAATAAAAAAATCTCATTTTACAATAAAATCTAAAAACAAAAACTTTAGAGAAATTGCAATTAAAAATTAAGATAAAAAGCAATGAACAAATTTTCTAAAAAAGTGAAATTAAAAAAAATATATATTTTTCTTTTGAAGCAATAAAATCTAAAAAATAACAGAAAATTAAATTCAAAAAAGAAAAAATAAGTTCGTAAAAGTTTAATGAAACTAAAAATGTATTTTTTTTTTTCTAAACAGCAAAATCTAAAAAAGAAATAAATTTAATTAAAGAGAAAAAAAACAACATACAAGTTTGTAAAAACTAAGGGCCTTAATCTGTATCACGAACGATAGGCAAAACGAACGATTCGTCACACGACGACAACCTCTCTGATTGCGATTTTAAACTCTATCGGTCGTCTTCGTCTTGCTTATCATACATTACGTTGCAATGGTCTCGGTTGTGTTTAAACCGACTAAAATGATGCCCCGGACTAATTTTTGAAGCATTCCTCTGCAGACGAATCGTTCGTGTTGCCTATCGTTCGTGATACAGAATAAGGCTGTAAATTCCGTTAAAATTTTTTTCTTTCTAAAGCAATAAAGTCTAACAGCCGGTTTCACCAGCAATTTAAATGGAAAATGATTTTTTATTCTCTGTCAATTTCCATATAAAATTAAAATCATTTTTCCCTTAAGTAGCTTTCGTGAAATTGGCTATAAGGATTCAAAGAAAATTAAATAAAAAATAAGTAAAAAAATCCGGTGCTCACGAATTCCAACCTCTGATCTCTCGAATGGCACGCCAGTGCTTTGCTCACTCGGTCATTTCGGTTGTTGAAGCAGCGCGAGCAAAATGATATACGAGTACATCTCCAATTGGAGTATGCCCAACCCAAGTGTTTTCTGTGAAAAGAGCTTTTTACAATGAAAGTTGGCAATGAAGCTTTTTTTGTAAGACTTTCGTGCCAGAACAAACAAAAACTTTCAAACTATCTTGGCTCTTTGTCTCACAAAACACTTGCAACTATCTTAGCCAGAATGGCCCTTTTAGTATTATACAGCTACCAAGTGTTAAGAATGCACTTAACCACCAATACGTGTGCCAATGCAAGACAAGCCGCTGCCAGTTAGCCAAAAAATTTATATTTCTCTAACGTTACCTGCAAATTACAATAGTTAGGGTCATACAACGGTCGTCGTCGTCGTCATCGTCATCCAGCCGAAATGGACCCTCATAATTTATGCACACTGCAGGCGGAAAAACGCTGAAAAGGTATTAAGGCAATTATGCCATCTGCAATTTTATGCTTGGCAGCTCAATTGTTCACATGCGCACGTGGGTGCTCGTAAATACCCAGTAGTGAAAATCTCCACAAGACAGTTTAAAGTTAAAAATGTATGTGACATGAGCAAGAAAAATCCACTTCGTCGCCAGACGGTCTATAGCCTCCGTATCGTAAAGCTGCCTTTACACGGATCGATTACTGTCGACTGGAAAACCGACTAGCCTAGGCATTAGCATTTAATGGTTGAATTGCCGTTTATACGAGTCGATTTTGGTTGAACGACAAAAAACGACCAGAAAATCGACCCGAAAATCGAAACTAATAGCTAAGTGATTCGAAATTGTCGAAGTTATTCTAGTTCTGAACCAGAAATGTGTGGCTCTAGTTATTGATTTTCCTGCAGGGTGTGTACGAATTTGTATAAGTGGATGTATATGTATCTATGTACATTAGGGTGTTCTTTAAAAATATTAACAGCGTTTCATTATACGTAAAAAGCAAAGGCAACCACGAAAATTTAATCATTTGGAAAAAAAATTAAGTGTGCTACCACAATGTATTTTTTGTAAATCGCGAAAATTCGACAAAAATTTTTACTTTTACCAGTAATATGGAGTTTATGAATAAGTTTCAATAACACATACTTATGTCAAATTTATCATATTTCAAGTCAAATTTTTTTTCGAATGTTTGCGCTTTAAAAAAGTAAAAAAAATCCTAGGTCCTGGTAGCGACGCTTCAAAATTTGTTTAAATGTTTCGATTTTTTTTAAGTCTTTATTTTGTATGTATGTAGAACAAAATAAAACAGTGTCCCCTATTTGTAAAATTTAGATGTTATTTTTAAGTAGCACCCTAATGTTCATCCATATGCATGTTAAACGAACTAGCGCAGTACGGATCTACATATCATGCAACTGAAAAATGCATGAATGTTTGTATATTCAATTCTTATCTAGCCAAAGCGGCGAGATAAATTTTATTGCCGTTAAAAACATCCACTCGTTCAGAGTCGGAGAAATCTTTTTTTTTTTTTAAATTCGAAGATAGTTTTGGAAATGATTATTCCAAAAGTATTTTCTTGAAGCAAAATCGGAGTAAACTTTCCAGACTAACAGCGCCAAAAATCTGAAAGTTCAAGAAAAATCAATTGCTTATGCTGGATTTCCACTAGGCATTAAATGACAAAAATTACAAACGACAAAGTCGGGCATTAAAAAATAATCGTGTCATTACATTAAAAAAATTGTCATTAAGTTCATTTCCACATGGCATACATTTTTTGTCATTTCAATTCCTAGTGGAAATTCGGCATTAGTTTTTATTCATATGGCTCAAAAAAAATAATATACATCTACTGAGCTTAAGATTCCCTAACATGTACTCATCTCCGATTAAAAACCAGAATTTTCAACCCCTTCAATTGAGTAAGCATTTTCTTCACGAAATTTGCCACGATGTGAGGCTAAGCGAACGTTAAAAAATTTGCATATTTACATGTTGGCATGTTGGCAAAAGGAAAATAGCTGCATACACATTATAACGGTGTAGTGAATTATAGCAATCCGTGAAGAGAATGAATGAATATGATTTGCCTTTATGAAAAACTAGAAAGTTATAATGCGAGTTTTTCAACAATTCCCATCGTAATCTTGCTGTGTAATTTAGATAAATGCTTATGTATATATGTATGGAAATATGCAGACCACGTTAACCGATTTTAATAATTTTAATTTTTTACAGGAAAGGTGTTACCTCACAGGTGGTCTCATACTCATTTGATCCGATCATCAGATCATGAAGAAATTAACGATAAAATTAAATTTTTATATGAGAACTGAATTCGGTTTTGTTTTCTGCTTAAAAATTACTTGTTAAGAAACGTATTTAATGTTTTTATATTTCTAATTTAAATATTTTTTTATTTCTCCAATAAGATATATTTTTTATTTATTTAATTTTTAGATGTTATTTTATTTTTTTGTAGTTTTAAATATTTTTTTTAGGCTTTTAGATTTTGTTTTGAAAATAATTTTTTTTAATTTCATTTAATTTTTAAGTACAATTTTCTTTTATGTTTTAACTTTTTTTTTTCAATTTAATTTTTTTTGTATGTTTAATTTTCAAGTACTATTTTTATTTTTCTAATTTAATTTTCTTTTAATTTTTAACTTTTATTGTTTAGGAAAGAAAAATTTATATTTTTTATTTCATTTAATTATATTCAACAATTTTATTGAGCTTGAGGCCGTTTCTAATGACAGAATGTTGTGTAAAAACTACAATTTACAACTAGGCAGAAAATGTTATTGTTGTTTTTTCACAACATTTTTTCATAAAAACCGGCCTCAGCTCAATAGAATTGTTCAGTATAATTGTTATAAGGCCATAAATAACAAAAAAAAAAACATATTTCATTTCATTTTTAAAAATATTTGTATTTATTTTTTCTTTTGTTCACTCGTTTTTTTTTTGTTTTTAAAAGAAAAAGTGTACATATTTTTTTAATTTACTTTAATTTTAAAAAGCTTTTCGTTAGCAGATCTTTCAATTAGTCTTTCGAAAGGCAATACAGTAAAGAGATTTTAGGGTAGTTGCCAGAATTGACCACTGTCTTACGAAGGGCTTTTGTGTTTTGAAAGACTATGGTGAGTTGAAATACAGTTGCCAGAATTGCCCTGTAAGTCTCAACATATTTAAATTCGGAAAATTTGTAGCGAGAAATTAGCGTTTCCAGGCACGATATAGCAGCTTGATTTTCACCGCAGACTGTGATCTGTTTAAAGCACTGAGTTTCTCAGAGAACGAAGTTTTCCTTCAAGTGCTATCCAACTCCTGCCCTTTTTTGCGGACACGAGACATATAGACATTTTTGGCTTAATCCCTTAAAAGAGATTTAGGATCTCTCCATTATAATCTATGTAGAAGACTGACTGACGCTGAATTCTAGCTTTAAATAGGCTTCTTGTTAGACGTTAAGCTGGCGGCTTTTTGGACCTTTTTATTATGGAAGAAAATGAGCAAAACCGTTTTCAAAGAAAATCCAAAAAAAAATTAACGCCGGTTTTGCAATCGGTTAAAACTTGCACTTTATTATAAAAATATTTAATGAGCTATAAAACTGCATACTCAAAACAATTCTAAAAACATGCCAACAAATCACAAACAAATTGCATTATTTATTTGTCACACGAAGCAAATCAAAAAATAAATTTTNAAATATTTAATGAGCTATAAAACTGCATACTCAAAACAATTCTAAAAACATGCCAACAAATCACAAACAAATTGCATTATTTATTTGTCACACGAAGCAAATCAAAAAATAAATTTTACTTTTTATTTGGTCGAAGAATCAAAATACAAATCAAAAAGATTTCTTAATTAAAAGCAGATTTGAAATCAAATCAGTGTTTTGGGTGTTACATGGCGTATGAGCAACCCGAAATTTCTCTTTAATTCCAAGGATTCAGATGCAGTGATTTAAATTATTCATACATATATAACTAGGTGAAATTCATAAATGTTCGCTTATAATGCGGAAACCGTATTAAAAGTTTAATTTAAATAAATATTCCGTCGGTAGCCCGGAATATTGCCTGTTCGCTAGGAACCCCCAAAATTGTAAAAAAAAACAATAGTTATTAAAATATATTAAGACATATATATTTTTTATCGGCTATACATACTAACAAATATGACAGATGTGTTTGTACTTGGCCAGGCTGATGCAACACTCTAATTATCCCTATCATGCAGTGTATAATTACCTCCATACATATGAATGTAGGTACATGTATATTTATATATATTTTTATATAGAAAAATTGTACATTTTTTTTCGTTTAATTTTTCCACGGCAACCAGACAGCCAATTACAACAACAACTGCAGCAAAAAATAATAAAAGCATTTAGTGCAACCGATGATAGGCGTCGTACACAGCACAGCACAGCACAACACAACAACCAAACAAGGTCCGAGAATTTTATCCAACAGCACCGCAAAAAGAACCGCAACGAAATGCACTGAAGCAGTGCGCGCAAGTATTTTCAAAATGTACATACACATATACTACATAGTATGTACTTACCCTGCAGAAAAAAACGATCACTTGATAAAAAATAACTAGATTTTTTGCGGGATTTCTATAAAATATATGTATAACTTGTAGTTAGTTACAAATAGCTAACGTGAAACTAGTTGACAAATCAATGCAGGAGTTGTTCTTAAAGGATTGTTATTTACTTTAAACGCGTTTCTATTTAAACTATCCTGCACTTCGCAAATATTTTTTCGAATTAGAGGACAAATAAAAGAAAGATCGAAATTTTGTATTATTTTTCATTTGAAGTTCAAATATGGGACCACCCCACCTACAGCAGAATATGTAAACAAATATGAAATGTAATAAAATAAATAAAGCGAATAAATAAACAAATTAAAAAAATAAATATTATGTTTTTCCTATTGATATTTTAAGTCCAAAAGTAGTTAGTTACAAGTTAGTTACATCAAATGCAGAGGTAATCACGTTTGACTCTTTCGCGGCCATCGCCATAGAAATATTTCGTCAAAGAAAATATACCGATAATAATGACTTTTAGCTGCTTCCTAATCAACTTAAAGTTAGCTTATGTGTAGTTAGATAAATTTCCTGCAGGGTATTTATGTACATGTAGCACTTGTAGCGGATGCGAATTGAATTGCTGATGACGTTGGTGTTGTTGGAGTGCTAGCGGTGACGTCGCCAGCCCAGTGCAGTGAGTGCAGTGCATGCAAACCTCGATTCGAGTGTGTGTGTGTTTGTTCGTCACGATAGCTGCTGCGCCCGCAGTGTTGATGACGATAATGACGACAATGCGACGCGATGCAATGCGAACGATGACAGTGCAAGTTTAACAGTGTTATTGTTTGCAAAACTGTTTACTCAATTACTAAATTTGTTAAATATAATAAATGCAAAATATGTACACATATGTATATAGATGTGTACATTTTAGAGGACACATTTGACACATGATTTATGTAAATTAGGGTACATCACTCTGCATACAGAAAATCGGTACGGGTTTTCCACGCGAATTATAAAATTTATTACATTTTTAAATTTTCGCCAAAATAATTCGATTTACATGGAACTGGCCCGATTTGAAAATTCCTTCAATAATCTTAATTTTAAACTCTTCTGTTATTTGTGGTGATTGTTTGGAATAAATATTTTTGAAAACTAATTTTAATTATGAAAAATCTCAATTTTTGGAAGTCTTTTCAAATCAGTCCTTCTCACGTAAATCTTAGTATTTCGCCGTAATATCTTGGCAAGAAACTTTGTACAAAATGTAAGGTTTGGCAATTTGAATTGAATTTAAACTGAGTAAGTAATTAAGAAAATATTCATTATTTGTTGTTAGTAGTAATGCTGACTAGGCATACGAAGATTTTATTTATTAATTTTTCTTCTCGTTTTAAACATCGTAGATACAAATTTGCATACCTTAAATTCCACATAGTGCCCAAGAAGTATTTTTCGCTCCATCTTTTATATAAATAGATACCTATGTCTGTACGCAAACCCTTTGGCAATATATTCGGCAAATTTCCATGATTCTCCAAAAATATTCCAAGTGAAATTTAATACTGTAAGAAAAAAATTTAATTTATTAGTTTATTTCGAATTTTTAAAATATATTGAATAATATATAATTTTTGTAATATTTAACGAAACATGTGTGTAAGTGTTTCCTAGTTAAAAATATATATTCATAAGCCATCCATTCATTACATTCATACGTACATATGTTTGTACTATATGCATGCAGTATATTCATACCACAAAAAAATAAATTCGGGGCTTAAGAAGGGGTTGCTTGTTGGGTATCGATATTATTATCGACTTCGGTATGAACATTTTCCGCTCAATTTCAATATTATTTATTGCTATTTACACCTTTTTTACTGTATCGTTATCGATATAGCGATCGATTTTGTTGTAAGTTACCTCTTCTCGGACATATAAAAACAGTGAGTATAATTAGGGTGACCATATTTATGAGAGCCGAATACGGGACAAAAAATAATTTT
>NW_016173636.1:0-11719 GCF_001687245.7 Rhagoletis zephyria
CATCAAGCGAGAAGGTGAGCGCCATTCACAATTTTCAGGTTCCGAACAATGTCAAGGCAGTCCAGCGTTTCCTTGGGTTAACGTCCTACTTTCGAAGGTTCATAGAGGGGTAAGCCTTGGTCGCTAAACCATTAACGGACCTACTCAAAAAGAGCACACCATTCCGTATGAAAGACGAACAGTTGGCCGCTTTCCAACAACTTAAGGTAGCTCTCGCTAATGCACCGGTGCTTAAGCTGTACAACCCGAAGGCAGTGACAGAGGTCCACACAGACGCTTGCATGTTAGGGTACGGGGCGGTGCTCCTACAAAAGGATTTCGAAGACCAACAGTTCCATCCAGTCCAGTTCATGAGTAGGCGAACCAGAACGTACGAAGAGAAGTACCACTCGTACGAACTGGAGGTGTTGGCAATAATAGAGGCTCTTAAGAAGTGGAGGGTGTATCTGCTAGGTATAAGATTTAAGATAGTGACGGACTGCAAAGCATTCACAGCCACCGTCAAAAAGCGAGACGTACCGGCGCGAATAGCAAGATGGGCTCTTTTCCTTCAGGACTATGACTTCGAGATAGAGCATAGGCAAGGAACTAAGATGAGACACGTCGATGCGCTGAGTAGGGTTGCNTAAGTTAGCAGCAAAGGTAGAGAAGGTAGTCAGGAGTTGCGTCGAGTGCATTATCACCGACAGCAAGAGGGGAAAAAGGGAGGGGTTTTTATCGCCGATCGATAAGGAGGACAGACCGTTGGGGACTTACCACGTCGACCACGTAGGGCCTATGGAGTCGACGCGTAAAAGGTACAACCACATACTCGTAATCGTAGACGCGTTCTCCAAATTCACATGGTTGTACCCAACCAAAAGCACAGGGGCAGAGGAGGTAGTACATAGGTTACAGGGACAATCCGCGCTTTTCGGAAACCCGAGAAGAATAATTTCGGATCGCGGCGCTGCCTTTGCCTCCGGTACCTTTAAGAACTATTGCGAGAAGGAGCACATACAGCACCTCCTCATTACAACGGGCGTCCCCAGGGGTAATGGGCAAGTTGAGAGGGTGCATAGGATCGTGATTCCGATGCTAGCAAAACTATGCCACGGCTCGGATAACAATTGGTACAAATACGTTGAAACCGTCCAGAGAACAATCAATAATACGCCACCTCGCAGCACCAAGCACTCGCCTTTTAAGATTTTAACTGGACTTGAAATGCGCGTACCGGAAAACCTCGAGCTTAGGGAGTTAATCGAAGAAGATAACCTTAGGGAACTAGACCGGGAACGAGATGAAATACGCAGTGCGGCAAAAGAAAGTATCCTAGAGCTCCAACAAGAGAATAGGAAAACTTTCAACGCGAACAGGAAGCAAGAAAGACAGTATGAAGTTGGGTCATTGGTAGCCATAAAACGCACACAGTTTGGGTCAGGAATGAAGTTGAAACCAAAATTCTTGGGACCTTATAAAGTTACTAAACGCAGGGAACACGGTCGTTACGAAGTCGTGAAGGTTGGGGACCACGAGGGCCCGGGCCAAACATCTACTGTAGCCGAGTTCATGAAGCCATGGTCATTCGGGTCGAATGAATCCGCAGGATGGCCGAATGTAGGATCGGTTGACAAAGCGACACGGACAGGANATATCCTCATTTTGCTACTTTGGAAACTTCCTAAATATTTCACAGGACAACAAGTAAAGAGATAATTTATTTAGAGACTGAAAATAATTATTTTAGTCGAGTTGGAAGTGAGGTTTGAAGTCCTACAGTGCATAATGAAATTCTTTTGGTACTGAATTATGGGTTTTGAAGGATTTTTTATGCTGCGCTAGCAATTTTTAAATTTGAATTATTTAATGTGATATGTATATAAATCTTATAGTATTTTTCCTTTAAAACCATTTCATACCACCAAGTGACGGATCCTACAATTCCCACATTTAATTTACGCTAGAAAACATTTGTATGTATGTACTCAAGCATGATGACTGCAAAGAATATGGGGTATGTAAGTCTATAAGCACTCATGCGAATACTTAAGGCGGCAAAAAATTCGCACGCGCGCTATTTTTTCTTTCACACAATCACTTAGTCAGTCATTCAGAGTAGCTCAAAATGACGAATGTGTCGCAATTTACCCTAGCGGAAAAAGAGGAAGAGCTATAGAAATAAGCAGAGGGAAGTAAATGGAAAAATGTCCCCATCGCAAACAACAGAATGCTCATGTGTTGCGACAGAAAATGAGCGGTAAATTAGCTTCAAGTACTTCAAAATTTATGAAAATGACATAGAGCACTCACACAAAATGCGCACACACACAGTAGCATAAATACTTAAGCGCATTCATAGTCAAGTGACTCACTTTCATCATTTCCCATCAGAGGAGCAGAAGATTTTTAGATACTTGCTAGCATCTTGAGAAAGTGCCAATGTGCTTTTTTAAGCTTAAGTGCAAGTGGGGAGGGAATATATGTATGTAGATTTCATAAAATCAGCACACACACACACTGTTATCACGCGCCTAAAAGCGCGCCATGCTAAACATGTGAGGCACACGCAGCTGAACGAGCGGATTTTTATGACAAATGAACTACAAAGCAGTGCAAATCTAGGCAAATGAGTGCCACGTACAGTGGGGGTACATGTGTATGTAAATGAAGATGATGTAGCTTCAAGGTGCACTGTAAAAGAATGTGAAATAAAGCTGCCTGAATTGTGGGATGGTGCGGCGCTTATGAGAAGACCTGTGTGCTTGTGGGCACATAGCGGCATTGGGGAATTTACGGAAATTGGCAATGTTCAAGGAGTGCAAAAGTCCATAGGTACTTGGCTAATGAGCTAAGTGTAAATTAAGCGCCTAGAGTGGTGCGGCATTTTGAGGAGCACTTAAGCGAAAGTATGTTTGTTTATTTTTTAATGAACTTAATTTGAAAAATTTAGACTTTGGCCAACGGAAAAGCAGAACCACCATTCTACAATCAAAAATACATAAACTTTTTTGTGGAGCAGAGATGCAAATGATTTGGATTCCTTCGAGAGAACTATTCTTCAAGAGTTTTACGTGTATGTTCGCGTGAGCGACAGATACCGAAGAAGCTGGCCTGACGAACGGAGCTTTATAATGGCATGGATGGAGTCTAAAGCATTAAACTGGCTTGTATCATGGGTATACAAAGAAAGTAAGGGAGTCTACGGGCACAATGGAAAGGCCAGATGGGGAAGGATCTTGGTTAAGGCCGCTAAATGTTCACGGTACCAAATAAGTAGAACAAAACGTGCTTTAGGCATTGGAACATAAAATATCTTCTAGTTGCATTGCACTTACGGCATCGGGTAAGCATCTTTAGACACATTGTAGACTTTTATAGAATGCCCTTCGTCCCTTGAACAGCTGGTCAAACAAGTGTGGACTTAACGGCAACCTCGCCGAGGAAATAGCATTCTAAGTCAAGTAACGCGATGTAGTTCTATACAGGAACTTAATGTTGAATCGGAGTGTTACAAACCGTTCCAGAAAAGCGATAACTACGCAAGGAAGTGGTGGTTAAACGATGTGGACTTAAAACAGGCATAGTACACTGGATCCACACAGCGGATGTCCATCCGCTTCTGAGGGATCAACGTACTATATAGCGGCCGGGCTTAGGCAAGTCCACATAAGGAGTAAGCTAGATGGGGTGCAGCGCGCAGCTCATAAATATTTTAATCACGGAAACCTTACCCTCCATGGTGATGGAAGACTGTAAAAATTATTCAAAATATCCAAACTTTATGGAAGCTTCTGGCCAGCTGTAACGCAATTTGATGGAATGCAGTAGTTACCTGGAGAGGCCTCAAGTTCGGGCACTCGAAAATTCTGGAACCATTCCTGCAACTATACCTGATCTGTATTACGCCAGTTCCTTTTCCTGCTTTGAAAATAGATTTTCTACCAGAATTCCAGAGAGAAAGGGAAGGCCGTACAAGCTTTAATCCAATGGCTAGCGACATTTCCGCCAATGGTTCAAAGGTGAACAATAAGGTTGGTCGTAGAATCGAATAGTAAGTGTTCTCACATCATCATCATCAGCCTAAGGCTTACTAACCACTGTGGCATCTCCCAGGCTGAATTAACAATCATAAAAGAAGCTTTCTAGCGTGGGGACTAACTTACGCTCAGTAATGCAGAAATACCTCTGCCATCTTGCAAATACCGCCTTGGAGCAACATTCTCCGAACTGGCAAGCGAAAGGGGGACAACGGAACCCACAAGTTGGATTACTTGAAAAGGTACAAATCTCTAATCTCTATTAGAAGTCCCATTACCACCGCAGTGGTAGGTATAATTACTGGACACTACCTAATGGCAATACACGGTAAGCGATTGGCTTGCCCCTCAAACGAATTCAGTCAAAGCTTCAGGAAGATGAAAAATGCACAGAGTACCGAGAACTTCCTCTGCACCATCCCGCACTGGCAAAACGAGACTTATGTCACTTTGTGAGAAAGTTGGGCTTTACAAAATACTTTCGTCATTACTTTTACAAACATAGTCTTTAAGCTCTTTTCCACATGGAATTATTTAAGTGGATTTTTATTTTTTGTCATTTCAATGCCTATTGGAATTCCGGCATTAATAATTATTCGTTAAAAAAACACGGACTTTAAGGGGAGCGAATGAATGGAATAGGTTATGGGCTTAAATGTGCTGTTCTAACCTTAGAAGCAGGTTTTTGAGAAATGCTAAATTTTAAAAATTTTCAAAAAATAGATCTGAGAAGAAATTTTTACGGAAACACGTCATTTGGATCTTAAATCCAGTCAAATTCACTTGGGAAAGTTAAACCACGTATTGTATCATATGGCCAGCGATTCAGCACAATCGCCGGTACGTTGAGTTAATAACTTAAAAAAATGGCTACCAGCGGTCACCGTATCTGAGATGTATGGTATTCCTCGTTAGAACTGGGATTCGATTTCTAGTCCAACAACACCTAAAAAGATATTTTCTAATATTCGTTCACCGCCATTTTAACTATATCGCACAGTTAGAGGAATTTGCATTTAGATACCAGCTACAAACAACAGGCAATTTTCGATTACGAAGATGGGTTCAAAAAGACATTTTTCATTACATACTCGCATATTAATGAAAGCAGTTATATTTAAGCTGAGTGCTAATCAGCAATTATTTTATGTACTAAGTATGTATGCTAATAAAACATTTGTAAATTAAAAATATTTAAAAAACAATTTCACTTATTGTGATTAGTTTCGCCTCTTTTTGGATATTTCACTAGCATACCCTGATTGTAGCCAAAAGTTATTTGGATAGTTTCCAAAAATTTACTAGATACATTTGAACTACTTACTCATCCAACAAGCAAAGCAATGCCAAATATTGCAAAAGCTTTAAAAATTCAACAACATTTTTTTTTTTTTTGTGCAGAAAGAAAAAGGTGAAAGAAACAAACATAAAAAAGTAAAGCAACGAAAACAACCTACTAGAAAATACAAGTATGTAGTAGCAACATAAAAATAAGAGCACAGAGTGCAATGCACTAAGCTTGTCCAGCACAATGCATCACTGTCACTGTCACTGCAATCATTCATTGCTGCGCTGCTTTGCCTTGCTGCCTGTAATCCGCTACTCAACACAATGACACTGGCGAGACTCGTCTTTGTTGCAAAATTATTGTTATAGTCTGTCAAACATAACCATAGACAAATATACTTATATGTTAATACTTACATATCTATATATGTATATATAAAGTATCTATGTATATCTACCTAGATATTCACGCACTCGAAATCATTTTAAGTACACATTTTGTTACCAAGAATTTGTCTTACTGCAACTGACAGTAATCGAGTACTTGTTACTAAAAATACACAAAGAAGAGCTACACTACCCAATATACATAAGTAAATGCGTACATATCTGCAGAAATATACATACATACATTACCAACTTATGTGCATACATATTTGCATGAAAACATGTGCATGTACATACATATGTACATAGGTATAGTATTATATGTATCAATTAAAAAATAAAAGAAATATTTTCATTCAAGTCCAGCTAAAGAGTTGCTCTACTCCAAAGAAAACTACTCGATTTAGCGAGTCAACAGGCAGCTCCCTACTCTCATACACTCAATCGGGGAAACCCTTGAAGTGCACAATGAAGTTGACTCACCGCTACTAAGATTTTTTACTTTAACATAGTTAAACTACATTCATTACGATCTGGTTTTAAGAGAGGGTGAAAAAACACATATTAATAAGTGTAGATAATAATACTAATAACAAGTCTATTTAGACTCGATTTAGCTCGTATTCATACGCATACATAAATGCTATTTATTTGCATATATGTACATATGTACATTAGACCGCACCGCCTTCGAAGCAAACAAGAAAACTTCGACGAACCCGCTTGAGTCTTAAAGTATTTTTGCAACGAAATTTCGACAAAAAATATATTTTTTTTCACAAGACCTAGGGGCTGTCTTTTTACATTTTTGGGTGACACCTACATTACCCGGTTTCAACCGTTTTTTTTTTTTAATATTTTAGGCGGTTTTTTTTTATTTAATTTTTCGAATACCGAGTTAACCGGAGGTTTTCAATCGAATAAACAGAATTTAAAAATTCTAAATATTTATTTTCTTGAAAATGAAATTAGAACATTTTTATTCATTTTGTATCTAAATACTTGAAAAATTTTCCACTGTAGAAAATTAGTTAAAAAATAGAAGGAAAACTTAACGAAAATCTTGGACAGAACAGCGCAACCTGCTACAATATCCCGATTGGAGTTATTTCAAAGCATCGCGAGCTTCACGAAACAACTAGGGCTCTTCGTCTGCGATAGATGGCGTTGGTCTCCGATGATGGAATTCTGGCGGTGATAGTTACCGAAAGTGTTGATTGAATTTCGATGAATGACCTATTTATAATAGACTAAATTTTTATGGCCATGCTCGAGTGTTTCCTGCCAAAGACTGCTGTTTTAACGATCTACTTTTGTTAAGATCGGTGAACCCCATTAAAAGTTAATTTTTGCACTCATTTTTTTCTGGTTTACCTGTACTCCAAAATACTTCGAACTTATTATGCCTTAATTATTTCCAAATTAAAGCTATACCTATTTTTAGCAGTCATATTGTAACTTTGGTCATAACTTCGGAGTAACAGCAAGTGTTACCATAGACAAAATGTATGCAAAATAGAATGGGTTTTTTCTTACTTTTTCCTTAATCTTTAAATCGATTTTTTGCAAATTGTAATTTTTCAAAAAGCTCGAAACCCGCATTGCGGAAAAGGCGAATAATCGAACACCCTAGCCTACATACATATGATTTTTTCTAGTTCAGTTCTAGGTGCTAAAATACTAGGAGAGCTTTAATTTACTGACATTAGGATGGTGTGTTGGGGTGGTTGGAACTGAGGTCTGTTGGGTAAGTACTAGAATCCGGTACTTGCGCTCAATTTGGAACAAAAGAATAGTCTCCTCAAAAAAAGACCGTCAATATATCACGCTTTAAGATCCATCTGTAAATGCCAAAGTTACGACGAAAAATTTAAAAATCTACGTTGCCTTGCAAAATTTCATTAGAGTCAGCGGTCTACGGCGAACTCTTTTTTCTGGTACGGTCTAATGTACATATGTGCATATACACATATATATAAAAATGAGCTGGATCATCACCCAGCTGGAAATTATTTGCCATAGGGACAGCGAGGATAAAGGTACAAATATTTTAGTTATACTATATGTGAAAGTAAACATTAAGCGAGGCCTGTCGCTGGTAGAGAGCTTAAGCTTAGCTGTTGGATGAACTAATCAGCGTATATCAGCTCACTCGTCATTTAGTTCAGTTGTAAGCTTTATGTGTGCGCCGTCCTTAGCCTAAGCCCATATAACCCAACTCACTAAAAACTTTAAGCTCATATGTACTCTCATTTACGCTTAAGGCTGCTAGTTCTCTAATTGCAGTCTCGATACTGGCATTAAAAAATGTGCAGGTGTTTAATGGCGAAGAAGGGGAGCAGCAATCTAAAATGATGTTGAAAGCAAAGCATACATAAAGAAAGGATATTCTGATCTTGGATGAACGTTCCCTATAAGTTTAGTTTAAACAGCCATTTAACTAGTTATATCATAACCCTTCTTTTAGTACCTGGACCAGGTCCAACAAGAACCATTTATTTCGGTTAGTTCCCGGATTCGGAGTTCTCAATGGCCTGGAATTTCAAAGAGGCAGCTAGTTGGTTTCTTTCAAACAGTATACCTTGCAGAGTTTTAACTGAACTTATCCGCCAACTAGCGGTGTGCCTCATGATTAATGTGACCAACCGTACTCCTTTTTTAGCTCTTGTACTTCGTACTTCGCAGTACAGTCAAAGGTACTTCTTTGCAATATTTTGTACTTCAGGTCCTGCACTTACCCGATCTTCTGGACGATCGTCACATGGCCTGGGCGATAAATTCGTTCAAACCCTTCAAGTCGCCGGGATCCGCTGGCATCGTACCTGCGCAGCTGTAAAAGGGCTCTGGAGGTGTCGTGCAATTGGTTCATTACTATTTATACGAACTGTGCGAGGACCGGGTACATCCCCAAGGCTTGGAGGGTAGTCAGTGTTGTGTTCACCCCGAAGGCCGGAAAAGGCTCTCATGTTTGTCCTAGGGATTGTATGCCTATCAGTCTGTCTTCATTTTTGCTAAAAACGCTAGAGTGACCGACAGACCTCTACATAAGAAACACGACTCCTCGTGACTGTCTTTCAAGAGCTCAACATGCTTGTTACAAGTAAATGTCGGTGGATACCGCCCTGCACACATTGGTAAAGTGGTTAGAGGACCCGTTGTGGCCCTTCCCTCGAGTGGAACATTGAGGAAAGAGTAATAAAGGCGTCACCTGCCGTAGGGGAGCTTTCGGTAAATGGTCTGGGTTCATGCACAAAGTAATTCATTGGCTCTATGAAACCAGATTTAAGCCTATCTTGTTTCACGGAGCCTAGTCTGGTGAAACTCACCAGAGAAGGCTACACTTGTAAAACAACTGGGGCGTCTATATAAGAGGATATTGCAGACATAATTGTCGCAGTACGAATTGCTATAAGGCTTAGGCAAAGCGGCTGGTAACACTCTGGGCTATGGAGGCCTTTGACTTTGCCCTGAACATATAGATTACAACGCCTCCGAAATGGCTCCCATAAGCCCCTTCTCTGGCTATATTCCCTCAAGAGAGGACTGGGTGGGGCAGGGTTACTCGAAGAAGGGAGTGGTAAACTTCTTCACGGACGGATCAAAACTTGGAGACAGGGTTGGTGGGGGTTTCTTCTGTCGGAAACTCTCCACCAAAACTATGTTCAGGCTTCTGGACTTCTGCAGTGTCTTTCAGGGTGAAATAGCAGCCATCAAGGATGCGGTACACTCTAACCTTTCTATCAGTGGCGTCGGAGTACTTCTTAATAAGGCTAGTTTAGGTGACGGGTCATCGCCGCAAACTGCGTTGTCTGGCGTTGGAAAGGTACCCTTAAAACGTTATCCCCAGATAAGCAGCACTTAGGGTACATTCTTGGATGGTTGGGCCTAGTGTTAGCTCGGCATGCGCTAGGCTAAGACGCATACTTCGTGTTCGCGATAATGAAATCGCATACTCTACTAAATACCTAATAAAATGGACAAGAGAGCGCTGCTCCGTTAGTGACATACAAAAGAAAATGAAGAAAATGTTGTTATAGGGAGGGCACTTTAAAATACTTTTTGCAGAGCAAGACACGACCTACAGATCGTTAGACCTTAAAGGTGCCGAAAAACACTTTACCTCTCAAGGGCTAGTAATGGGCGTTCTGACAGCCCATTGTGCGATTGGTATTCACGCGATAAGACTAGGAGTTTCAAGTGATCCCTTTTGAATCAGCTGTCAAGAGGAAGAAGGAATCATCTCCATGCTTTATTTTAGACTGTCTAACCTTCGGGAGGCTAAGTTTTACGCCGCTTCCAAACAACAAATGGATTTTATGAAAAGCTTTTTCGTGGCAAAAATACACTCGGAGGTTTGCCATTGCCTACCTAGGGGGGACCCCTGTTAAAAATACTTTTTATAATTTATATATTGCAGGGACCAGGGCTCGAACTCAGGTTCTATGAAGTGTAAGTACAAACCTCTAACCCTTCGGCCATATTTCTTAAAGGACATTTTTTGAAGATTAAAAAGCTTGAAGGAAGTCTAATAGACGTTTCTCATTGAACTGATTTTTCCCTTATCTCGTTAAACATCTTTGACTAAAGGGAATACATTTGTTTACCTTACCCTAACTCCATAGGCTTGACTCCCAAAGCAATATTCGTTCGAATAGAAATTTGTATTATTTCTCACACCCAATAAAATTTGCTTTCATTACATTTATAAATGTCAAATTTAACTGTCAAATCTGATGAATGTGCAAAAATCACTATTAGTGCAGCTGGCAATGGCGCTTGCATTCGAATCGAAAGCAAATATTGACCAGAAACGAGACAAAAAGTTATAACGCCCAGCCCAGCAAATATGGCAACATTTGGTGGTTTTTCTCTATACTGCATTTTATTTTTTGTTTTTTTTTTTTCAAATTCCAAAGCAACAACCGTTGTGTGCTAATGCGCGAATGAATGGCAATTAACTCATTCGCTGTCATGACTGCAGCCAAAATAAAATTTATTCACAACTCCTATGTGTGTAGTTAGTTATTGGTACTCTGAAAGCAAAGTAATATGAGTGCGTGTGTGTGTGTCTAGTGTTGGTGGAAAGTGCAAACAGTCATATTTCATAGTGGAAACAATTAAAATAGCAAAAAGTTGCTAAAACATAGCAAGGGTACATTCTACTAACATTCAACTTTCAAAAGTAGCGATTTTTAGCTGCTGGTCAAATGCTGCAGGACATTTGAGCGAAAGGCTAGGCTAGTGTGTAGTGGCACTCAATTGAGTAATGCATACATATGCATGTTCGGACAAACGCACAATTATCCTAAGGTCATATCCCAGCTAGCCAAATGCGGAGCGCTCCGATTAGGGAGTGAAAAAGGACTCCCACAATAATACATCGAATGAGTGTTTCCGATTGTTTTTTTTATCTTGTTTTTCTTTTCCGTTTATCTAGTCTTTAAGATAAATATTCAATCCAGAAGGGGGTCGTCGCTTCCGTATGCTCCGGGAAAGGGCCACCACAAAAAACAAGCTGTTGACGTTATGGCAAAAACTACTTTTGTCCAACTTTAGAACTCTTTAGGCGCATTTATTAGAACATTTTCTGGTTCTGGCAAAAAAAAATTCAATAAAGCTAGTGGTTCCACTCTTCACGGGGCCGTTTTATAAAAACAGAATTTTTTTTTTATTTATTTCACAATTTTTCCTTTTTATTGAAAAATATCCTTTTTCTTTAATTAAAATTTTTTTTAATAAAAATAAATCCTCCTTTTCGGTCTATTATCGGAACACTCCCTCTAAATTATTTTCGGATGATTTAAGGAGTCCTTTTCACAAAACCATAGGCGAATAGGGAAGTAAGCCCGCAGTATTTGTAGATAATCTGAGTGCACTTTTCTCCCGCGGATATGCCTCTTTTCGGACTCTTTTGGGAGCCTCCCTAGGAGCATAAGCGCACCGCATAGGGAGTCCTAATTGTGCACCCTGCGGACTGCGTTGGTTGGCTGGGTTATTCCCTGATGTAGCTGTATTTACAATTTTTA
>NW_016173637.1:0-11719 GCF_001687245.7 Rhagoletis zephyria
TTCGCTTTCGATTGTTTTAGATTCGATATGCTTTTTATTTTGTTTAATGTATTTGGTGAATTCCTCAACTTCTCAGGTGTTTCATCGCACAAAGCTACATAAAAGAATCAATCGATTTGTCCGTTTTATGAACTTATGTAATAACCGGAGGATCAAAGAATTTGCGCTTTTATATATTCAAGAAGAGTAAATCAACTGAGATCTCTTTGAAGTGATACAATGTTTATATGTACTTACGAACCAACCTCGGCAAAATTGTGCTTTAACAACATCAAATGCATTGTTAAGTAGCTCATAAGTCAGTTTTCCAAAAGTTCATAGATATGCACATAGTTTTGTATGTATGCTCCTTTGTCTCATTTGCATCAAACTCAGCTGCACTTAAAAGCACTAATAACAACAAATCCAGAAATCACTTTGTCAACTGATTTAAAAAGTAAAATGCGATAGAAAAAGAAACGCTGAAACGAAAGATTGAATGAGGCCGTCAGAAATGATGATGACAGCTACAGCAAGGATAATGCGCTATGCTGCATAAATGCATGCTGGTACATCCATACATACATACATACATATGTACCTAAAAAAAAGCAATGCCAGAAACTGCTTAGTACTGCACTTTTCCGTGTACACTCCAATACAGATGTAGATTACTTTTGTTATGCAAATACTTCTACTTTTAGTAAAATGGAAAACGAAGTTCTGAGCTCTGAGGTGCAGCCATAAGGAAAAGAAATCCTAAGGAAATTATATACTCCTGCGCCAGCAACATAAGCAACAAGAAAGAAGATACACGGCAAAGATAGAACAACAACAATCAGTTACAAGTACTTTAAACTTGAGGGAATTTAATAAGGAAAACGTGAACCGGAAGTCGCGGCAAGCTTGCTAACAGCGACTGAAACATTTCAAGTTGATGAGTAGAACTCTCAATGACAACAAAGGCAGTGGAAGGTAGTTAGGCTGATGATGAAAATACTTAGGTAACAAGCTTAGGTGAAGCTGCTGGATGGAGGAAAGGGAAGATATCAAATATGAAAATTTTGTAGTTGTTGTGTGCGTAAACTTTGCACAGCGTCTTTGAGTGAATGTCATGAACCAAGCGCTTGGGAATGTCGTAATGAAAAAGTGGGCGCAGTAGTGTAAAGGATTTCGAATAGCGTAAAAGTAATGGGCATGTTTTGTGGAAATAACGAGTAACTCGAAATAAGGAGCCTCACAAACAGGTGAAAGCTTTCAAAATTAACGGAAATAACGGCAATTGCTACTACTTCGCATACTGGTGAAAAATAAAATCAATTGACATTACTGCTCTTTCAAACATTAAATTTGCGTAGCCCGTGTCCTCGCGCCAGACCGCGCCGCATTTTGCTGATGGTTCATGATCGTATTGATTAATTGCACTGAGGATTTGGCAATAACAAGACAGGTGATCAAAACGATTTGTTGTAGTTCAAAACTCGTATATGATACGAAGAGTCGGATTTAAAGAGAACGACGGCTGTAAGTCGTTAGGACTCCTCCGAATAACTTGTGAATAAGTAAATTAAATTTGAAATTTCAACAGGTGGCAACCCTCTTCAAAATATTTTCAAACTACTACTTTCTGAACACCCTTTCGTGTTTCACCCATATGATGATACATATTTCTCTTACCTAATATGATTTTTTTTAACTGGTGGCAACCCTCCTATAGTTCGGCTAAGAAACAATGCTTTTCAAAACCATTTCGTTTGATACCCAGTTTAAAATAATTGATTTCGTTTTTTTAATAATTTGAATAAAATTTTTTAAAAGGTGGCCCTCTCTTTTCAAAAAAGTAAAACATTATTGCACACCTCCAGACCAAGGCTTTTAGTTTGACGCCCTGTTTTGGAAAATCGAACGAACGGTGTGGATTTGATGGCATTGATTATTCAATAATTTGAATTTAAGTTTTTAACAGGTGGAAGCTCTCTTCGCAAACTAAAACCACTTTGCACATCTACAGACCAAGCGCTTTAATTTGACATCTCATTTTTGAAAAGAAGACCAGCTGCCTTCTCTACATTTGTTTTTTGTTCTATCTTTGACGTATCAGTATAGATCAGCGATGCGCAGAGAGAGCTTTTTCTCTGCGCGCGCCTATACAAAATGTATAGAGAGCTTAAAAGAGCTTTGCCCGCGGGCAAGGCAGTGCCCATCAGTGGTATAAATGGACGTATGTATTATTTTCTGTTTTGCTAAATATGCTCAGGTCACATTCTTTATGGTCACACCATTAACGAGCATTTGCAGTGGTTGAAGGTGAAAGATCATGTAAAGTCCCTCCCTCTTAGGGTATGTTAAGCGCTTCCAACTAAATTTCATCTTAATATTAGTTCAAGGATACCAATAATTATTTTGATTATATAAAACTACTTAATTGTATTGAACCATCCTCGGCTAAATCCTTTTGTGACAACCCCGACTTGCATTGAAAACATATTGTTCTCGCCAGTCAGCGTCTGGAATTCCGCCAACTACAAATCAAAGTCATTAGCGAACTTTGTAACTGTACAGCATTGCTTTGTATTGTATTGGCCTACCGAAGGGGCAACAGGACATACAGCTGCTTGATTGGTTACAGGTTGTGAAAGTCTGCAAGTGAAAGGCGGAAACTATTTTGTATAACATTCGCGTTTGTTAAGCAACAACAACTTTCTTCGCGTAGTTGGCGTCGTTTTTTTGTGTATAGCTATGTATTGCAGCCATGGCAGACGCGGCGTAAGCGCGAAGAAATGCTTTGATGTGAGAATTTAGAAGAAGGTAGATGCATAATTTTAGACTAGTTAAGTTGAGGTTGAGTTGCAATGTTTGCATTGTTTTTGTCGCACTAATGGCTTGCTATCCTCATTCTACTGCTGCTTTACTACAGTTTTACTTTTGTTTAATCTATTATGCAAATAACTTGCAGGATATAAACAAAGTCACTATTCGCTGAATGCCAAAACGACCGGAGAGAAAGGGAGCTGCGACAGACAAGAAAGGACACTTGCTTAACGAATCATTTCGCAACAAAATATGCTGCGCTTTGAAGCCGCTTGAAATACATATTTCCATACAAAGTATTAAAATAGTACAAGTAGGTTAGGGTTAGAGTAGTTTGGTTTAGAAACGCAAAAGAGTTGGTGGGTAAGCGAGGGGGCGGAAGAGAGAGAGGGAAGATAGGGTGCGCATTATTTATCTTTGTGGAGTTTATTTGGAGAGCAACAAAGCCTGGAGTGTATGAATAGCATAAACGCAGATGACTACAACAAGAAGCCAGCCAAGTCATTTGTGGCAAATGCCAGCCAGCGACGGAAGCGCATTGCTAAGGATACGCATGCGAGTGTGAGTGTGAGTTGCAAGCGTGGAGATAATTTCAAGCATTTGTTGGGTCGAAAAATTGTTGCGCGGAATAAGGTGGCATCAAACGTAAGACACGTACAAGTGTGGAGGATAATTTAGTGAGGAGGCAACATTCGCTTGTTGCCTCAAATTGATTGCATTTGTTTTGTTGAAGTTGTCAGCTGCTTGCTTTGAAAACAAGTTGTTGCACTTTAGCTTACAAGCTTTTGATCATTAAGTATAAACGGCGGCCAAGGCGGCAAGTGAATAACAAAGAAAGTGGAGAATATGTACTAGTATACGGTGGCGGGAAAATAATTAGGGACGCGCCATTTGTATACGTTTTTTAGCAAATATGTTGGTATGTAGCACATTAAATTTTCCATATAAAAAAAAAAATTGCCGAACATACTTTTTATAGAAGAAAAAGCGTGACACCGGCAGCAAAAAAAAATATGAAAAATAAAAAAAAAATGTATTTTAGCAACTTATGACTTGCACTTTGTTATATTTGAATTTAATGGGCTACAAAACTGCATATTAAAATATTTTCTAAAAGTTACAATTAAAAAGTTTTAAATTTTGTTGAATTTTCATATTTCCAAAACTTGTTAAAAAGTCGTGTTCCTATTTATTCTCCCGCCACTGTACATACAATATAACTCACTTAGTCTTCCAGTGAATAGCAAAAATAAATTTTATAAAAAATATCTACATTCAAAAAAAAAAAAGTAGATAAATAAAAAGAATATTTAGCTGATAGTTTTTAAATAACAAGTCAGAGTTGGAAAGCAAAAAAGTTTCATTATTTCGAGCAAAAAAAATCCATTGTTTATCATTTAAATTTTTTGGCGACATAAGCAGAAAATAATTTGTAATTTTTGCATTTAATTTAAACATCCTTCCAGTAAGTCTCGAAAAAATTTCGAAAAATAAAACAGGATGAGCCTCGAAAATTCTAAGAAAATCTTGAAAAGTTTCAAAATATGGAAAAGTGTGAAGATAATAGGAAGTACATGCAACAGCGACCGAAATTGCTACCTTAAAAAATAGTTTTTTTTTTTATTAAATTTGTATAAATTAATTTTGATCTATATTTAAGGAGTTTTAATTTTTAGGGCTACTACCTAATTTTTATTTGGAGATTTCATTTTTTTAGCCACAATAAACAGAAACAGTCAAAAGATACAGAAAAATGTTAGCAATTTTTGGTGACAAAAATTTACAAAGAAATAAAATTCCACGAATAAGCATTTGTCAAATTATTTAACTAAATTATTCATAAAATTTGTCCACCCTCTTGGTAAGTGAAAGTTTTCCATTTTTTTCAAGTTAGTGCTTTATTTTAATTAGTTTCTATAATTTTGCTGCTAAAAAACCACTTAACCACCCAACTGAATTCCGTTATCTTTTAATACGGAAAACTTTTCCCATTGCACTTTTGACTTTTTTGCACAGCTGTATGCGCATCTCATCAATTTGCTGCAACGTAGCTCAACTTTGCTCATAGAATGTACGTAATTCGGATTTTTTACTCTGATTGAAAACACTGCATTTTTACAATCTATGTTCTATTAACTAAAGCTGGAATATGGCAAGGAATTCTAATTCGATTCACAGCGAAAGAGAGTGGGTAAAAACTTTCAGCGCAAATTCATTATATGTACAAGTATATATGTGTGTATGTGTGTCGTAAATATGTACATATGTATATATATATATATATATGTAATTTTTTAGTTACATACACATATAAGTTTTGTTACTTGTCACGTACTTTTACGTACAGCACACTTTGTTGAATCCGAATAAAAATTGACCCTTAAATTTGAACTTTTAAACTTGTAATTAGATCACTCGAAGTTGCAATGCACTTACTTATTTCTAGCGGTGGAGGGGGGAATGCAGACTAGGCAAAAGTTAGCGGCAAAATATGGCAAGGAAATGAATTAAGAAATACCATTAACTGCTTCGGTTCACAGAATTTCGGAGCATACATTTAAAATCTTACTTTCAGGTAATAAAATTAAAATAATATTTCTTTTAATGCTTCAATTGCAGATATTATCTCGTAAAAATAATTTCATGGGGTATTAACGATTTGGAAACAGAAAGGAGCTAAGTTGAAGGACTACGATCTAGCGCCGATCTAGCTCCGTGCGAAACCAAGAAACGAATGATTACTGTGAGCAACGTCCAACCAATAAAAAAGTGTTTCTAAATTCCACAAAAGTGGTCCATAAATCAATAAATATTTGGCGCCTATCGATGGAAACCAGAGAACAACCATTTTCATGTGAAAGATCTGCAGAGGAGACCGTTTACTTCACCGGCCTGGTAAGAAGCTTAATTGAACTAAATAAATGCAGTATCGACATTCAAAAAATTCATCTTGTTAGAACTTTCATTATAGATTCACAGAAATCTCTTTATGTACATACTTATGCACAAACAAATAGTATTTTAAATTTTTCCATACGTTACATTTTAATACAAAATTGTGCGAAAATATTATTCCTTCGACGCCAAACCGACTAAGTGGCTAAGCAACTTTTCACTTTTCTGTTCATGCCCCCATCGCTATGGCTTTTCTTCATCAAACAGTATTTTATATCAGTCAGCAGCGAGTGCATTGATAAAGTTTTTTATTGGATTTTAACGGTATTATGCGCGCACTTGCATTGAAATTAATTTTCCTCACCACAAAATTCGAGGCAGTTGCACTGTGAACTTTTTTTAGTGGGATGCATTCAAATAAGTGATAGTGAGTTGGAAAGTGAAATACGTATTTTGATTTCAATTTTATTTTTTTGGCGACAAACTTCTGCGCTATATCTATATTAGCTGATTGTATTAAGAGTTCAGTTGAGATTGATGAATATTTGTATGTAGCTAAACTAATTCAAATTCAAATGAAATTAGTTCAATGAATAAAAATGTTATCATACTTAAGGGTAATACAAAATTACTATGCACTAATTTTATATAGGAGTGTTGCCGTGCTGTCCTATGCTTGACGATGATTGAACACAAATTTTCACAATTGATAACTAATGAAAGCCTTAGTCAATGCTCTGGAGCTCGAAAATTTTTAAGCGTCAAAGTAGTGTTCTTGCTTGACAAGGAACAGCCATGATTGACAAGCAAGTAATCAATGGTTCATAACAGTCATCCTAGTGAAGTTATGTGCTTGTTGGACTTGTACATATATTTTGAAAATATTTCATGCTTGTTGATGTGATTGGCAAGCAAGCAATTAAGGCGACATTTAGTCATATTTTAACTCACGCTTCACTCGCCATGCTGGATACTTCATATATATGTATATACATACATTATACCGTAGCAGAAAAAAAAATTCCCCGTACATCTTTGAGTCTAAAATATTTTTTCAAGGCAATTTGGAAAAAAAATCGATGTTCTTGTCTTGAGGGTCTCAGTTCTTATCATCCCTACGTACTACTCTAATGCCAGTAGACTAAAGCTCACCAAAAATTAGTAAACATTTTCTAACGCTGTATTTCGATTATTCCAGTAGTTTTTTTGGTGAATTTTTTTTTTTAAGGGTGAATACAGGTGTCACCGAAAAATGCGAAAAGGCGAACTCTAAGCTAAGTAGGGCCAATAAAGTTTTTCTTTTTTGAAATTGCCTTGCAAACCAACTTTAGAATCAGGGGTGTAAGGGGAACTTTTTTTGTTTGCTTGTAAGGCAATCAGTAAAAAAACATTATCAATGGTAATTTTTGCTCAGAACAGTTCAGTTTTCTGGCAATCATTTAATGCTTGACTTGCCATATTTGATGTTGAACAATGCTTAGCCTATATATAGTACATAATTTTTCAAGGTGAAACCAGACTTTAAGACAAACAATTTTAATTTATTCGGGCTTGATTTGATATGGCTGTTAGTGCGTTTAGAACTATGCTTGACAATCAAGAATAAAAAACTGAAAATTTCTATATTAAAACATGTTAATGTGTTCCGACTGGAAGGATTTTCGGCTGTATTTTATGTTTAAATTATAATGCAGGCCTTTTCAAAACTCTGCTTGACAAGCAAACGCACACTTTTTTAATGGAAATTACTTGATAATAATTTCATGCTTGACTCTCCATGATTGACACTTTTTCTTGTTTAATGAAACTGAAAATAAGTTTTCTCTTCACTTTCGAAAAGCCATAACAATGACTTAATTTATTCTGCCTTAAAAAAGTTTATCGTATATAAAAAATTTAGACCTTTTGCATAAAACTTCCCCAGCCTTTTACCAAATGAATTCATTACAAAAAGTTAACTTTTAATTTGTCACTTAAGACTGACTGAAACGTTTTACATTTCAATTCAAGTCGTAATTTCAAATTATTTTTACCTTGCCAGTCGTCTGCGCCAATTCAGCAGTTGGACATTTACTTTAATTACGGCACAATTTGCCAACAAGCTTAACTACGCTCTGTCGTCGTAGCAATCAGAAACTTTAGTTTAGTTTAAAGAGACTATTAAACAAGCTGTCATGACCCGCTCATTAGCCTCGTCCATGCGCACTCATCACACTTTTCACACTCAATTGGCCTGAGTTTAGTTTCGTTTTAACTGCACCTTGCATGCGCACGCACACATGCACACACACCAAAACACTTTCCCCATACACTTCTTAAATTCCTTTTTAGTGCGCACAAAGACCGTTAATTTGAATTTGCAGGAAAGCCCAATTAAAAAGGTGAACTAATTTTATTTATCTGACAGAAAATTGCAGTAATAAAAGTAGACAAATGAGATGAACAAACGATAGGGAGAGAGAGAGAGAGGGAGAGAGAGAGAGGGAGGGAAAGGAAGGAAAAAAAGGTGAAAATTTGAAAATAAATAAAATGGCTGCCAACTTTTTAAGGCATTTTTTTATTCCTTTTTTTTTTGTTTGAATGTCCCCACAACTTTTTGATGTCATTTCACAGCAGAAGTCTCTTCGCCCTTTCCGCTTATCCGACCCGTCGCTACTGGGCAAACTTTCAATGAAGCGTAAATGAACTGTGCACCAACATTTGGCCTCGATATCATTGCAGTCCCGCGTCCTTTATTGTCTGCTAGCCTCCTTTTGGCCATTTACCATCTCTCAAGCGGCGGTTTGGCGCTTGTCCCAAAACAGGTGGAAAAAGATTTTCTAAAATTTATTTGTTCTGTCACTTTTGCCAGCCTACTAAGTCTTTCAATCGAAAGTCTTGTAAGTGATAGAGCAGTTCATAGGTAAGCGCATGCAAAGTGAGGTACAAAAGTTCAAGTAATGGGCAGCGCACAAGCCACCTGCGCCGGCGGCAACAACAAGCCTGGTGGCATGGAAGGCGAATGTGACAATGTTGAGTCGGCAAAAGTTTTTACGACAATATTCGTTAGTGTCTGGCAAAGGAAGCAGTGCAAAAGAGGCGTTATTTTTGCAAAACTTCAAATTCATTGCCTTTCACAAGTGTGCTGTCTGTGTGTCTGTGTGCGGGTATGTCCTGTGACAATGAAAGAGCCTGCAAAATGAAACTTTGTTTTTACTTCATCTGCCACACGTTGTAATTCTACTGGCTGCAGTGCAATGTACTTTCAAACCTAACCGCTGTGAAGGTATACGACTTGGCATCGAAGCTTTCATCGTTCGTCTTGCACTCGATTTAAACTTTCCCCTGTAACAGCAGCGCGCTTTCACTACCGAAACTGTGCCGGGGTTTATAGGCAATGAATGCTGATGTCTTCTAATGTCATTTAAAATTTGTGTGCAACTCTGCGTTTACTGAATTGCCGCAAACCACTGTCGAGCGGTGTCGTATTAAGAGGACGTGTGTGTGCGTGTGTGCGTGTGTGTTGGTCAAGTATGGAGTAGGCTGCAATCCCAAGTCATGGGCAGTATAAAAGTTTCACTCAATTTGGTAGGCATTTAAGGTGTAGGCTATTTTGGACTTTACTGCATTGCAATATTTCTTTACCAATTTTGCACAACAAACAAAAACTTCTGATTTTATTTTGTTTCCCGATCTTGTCAGAAGCTAGTAGGTTTTTTGTTTTTGAGGAAATACTGCCAGAGCGGAAAGCTTCCGAGTAGATAACTAACCCATAAGTACTGAAGTCAAGCATTAGCCGCAACAGATTTAGGATAGGAGCATAGGATTTTCAAATGATATTTTTTGTGCTATTATCTGGACTAAACGAAACTAAGTGGCGTTTTTCTGTGGCAACCGGATACCAGTAGTAGAAGTGATGCCATCACATCGCTGACCACGGTATACAAATCGATTTATCGTTTCTAGTACAGAATTGACATACATATGTAAGTACATATACGAAGTGCCAAATTCCGGTACTTATTGTTGCCCTGTGTTGTTATCCCGAAAGTTTCGAGCTCATTTTCTATATCGTAGTTTTTTCAGTGTTTTCAGCTTATGTTTGAATCTATTATGAGATAATGATACTTGACTTTATTATTCATGGATTTGGTAATATAGAATCGACCGAGATCATTCATATTGAGATTTTCTGAGTTGCTTCAATATAAAAGTATATGTATGTACTTAGGTTCTATCCGTGGTATTTGGTAAATCAACTCATTGGAAGTTGACTTTGGACTAAATAAAATTTGCGTCCCGTCAAAAATTTATTATTTTTATTGGGCACCTAATAAGAGAGTATTTTAAATTACACTCTGGCTGGTGGTCTGTAAAATATTGTTTGTAAACCCAATAGAACTTTGCTTAAAAAATATACTAGCCTGACTCAAGTAAAGTTATTTTATCATAATGCCACAGATATACAAAAATACAGACGGATGACATTCAGAAGTAGCTGGGATTAGGTAAAAAAAAGTATAGGGAAATGTAGCAAACTTTGCTCGCCAGTCAAAAAAGCCTATCGAGCCTTTAGCATCTCCTGGTCTATGAGGACTTAGATTCCTATTTAAAATGTAAATTTAAGGCAATATTTACTGACTCGTTGTTTGGTAGGTAGGTAGAACATTGGTAGAATATTTCGAGCCCCATAAGGCAGTATTGATATCAACAAGTAACATCGTTTGTCGGAGGTTAAGACAGAAATACGTATGTTGCTAAATAAGAATTGTGTGTACATGGCGTATGAGTAACATTATTTCGTGCTCAAATTCCATGCCAAAAAAAAAATCCATGCACATTTTGATTTGACCACTCATTTCTGTTTTATTTATCAATTGATTTTCTAAATTAGTAGCATGATTTTTAGGTGTAGGTGTTCTGGGTTACGATTTGCAGCAAATTTCGGCAAATACCCAATCAATATTTTTCTTTAATCAATCTATGTTGAAATAAAAGTGATCAAAAAATCACAAAATATTGTGCTTCTGGAGAATTTTGTTTTGTTAGATATATGTCATTAAGTGGCACATTACCGGCGATTGCAACTAATTTTGGCAATTCTGCACGAATTTTACGCAACAATCCAGCTCGAAGTTTCCACCTTCATTCACCTTTATGCAACGCTGCACTCCTCCACCATTGTTCACTTGGCAAAAATCACACCTGTCCTTTATGTGCTGATTGCGCATTCAAGCAAATTGGGCATGTGCGAACATTTTTGTGCGAGAGTGTGTTAGTGTGCGCGGTTTACAAGCAGATTTTCGACAGTTAAAACCATAGAGAGCAAGCAGCAGCGTGCCAACTTAGTGAAATTGAGTTGAGTTGAGTTGAGTTCGGGATGAGCATACGCAAATTTGACTAACTTAGCAAATTTTTGATACTTATACTTTTCGTGAAAAAGTAAAATAAAATAAAAAATAAAACTTCTACAAGACTTTGCTTTCGGGGCAGTTATGGGGTATTACACAGAAGCCAGCTTGTACGTACGTACGTACGTATGTATGTATGCATGGATAAATGTGCAAGTGTTAGTAGCTAGTATGTATAGAAATCAAACTTACAACTTAAATGCTCAGCTCAGCGTTTCTGATACTTTGTACACTCATCGCTTGATGTTGGAGTTTAATATTCTTTCTAAGTAAGTAAGTAAGTAAGTATGCGTGCATAGTCATCGAGCCAACATAATCTTGTTAGACGGCAAAGTTTATTGCATGGAAATTTGTTCAACGGCAGAAAATAAAGAAAACTTATGCCAAGAAAGAAAGTACAAAAATAGAGGAGCTAAAAAGCAGCAGCAGAAACGAGCTTAAAGCAGTAGTGATGCAGCGAAAGTAGTGTAAAGTGGAAATTGCCTCAAACTTGGCTCGCTGGTTGGTTGGCAGTCATTGCAGGCAGGCAGTCAGGCAGTCAGACAGCCACAATGCTTGCGTAATTTATGCAAGCGACGAGCGGCGGCTTACATGACTTATACTTGATATAATAGAAAATATAAATTTCTGATAGAATTTGCATA
>NW_016173638.1:0-11718 GCF_001687245.7 Rhagoletis zephyria
TATTTATATACTGGGCAATTATGCTTTAGAAAATTTCCGGCGCAGGTAGCAGACCATCTAAGTCGCAAGGATACTAATTAATATAGACCGTTTTACAGTATCGATATATAGTGATATTTAACTATTTAAAAACCAACCTAAAAAAAATCCTACAAGAATTAAAAAGTGAAATTTAAGAAAATGTTCGACGCATGCCTTAAGAAACATGAAAATAGGCATTAAAAAGGAAACTTAACGAATATCGTAATCCAATTTGTAATCGATACAATGTAATTAAATTATTCCAAAAACACGAACATAGAAATAACACCGCAATTATGCCTATAAGGTAAACACAAGCACACACACACACACAAATATGTGAATATAACTTTAGCCACTAACTTTGGCCACAAAAAGCACCAATACACGCATGTGTAGTAAGTATCCTTTAAGATTTAGGGTTTTATTAAGCTTTATTAGGAAAATACCACCTGCATGTTTGCTGGTGATTAAATTTGCACGCAACAAACAAGCTAAGCATGCACATATACACATATATGTATATGTATATGTATGCAAGCATATAGCTAGGATCAAAACAAATCCAAATATCTACACAACCTGGCAGAAGGATAAGCATATTGACTAAAAACAAAACGACCACCAGTAAAACCTAAAACCAAATTAACCGCCAGAACCAACCAACACCCACTGCATAGCGTAGCTCAAAGGCACAAGCAAAGGAAAGCTCCAACACAAATGGCAAAGCGTTAGGCAAAGGCAACCGCCAAAGCAAAGCCAACTGAAAAAGCGTAACAAATTGATGCTGAGGCTGAAAGCTAATGTATGTACTTATGTTTGTAAAGCTATATCTACTTTATGTATATATATTTATGTACTCTATGTGGAAATACTTATTTATGTATAGCACCCACATGCCTAGGCCGCCACCAACACAACTAAAACTAGCGCTGAAGCTGTAAATGAAACCAATGGGGCAGCAACAGCTAGCTGCTTTCGCATTTTCGTGCTTTCAACGACCGCCGCCAATGTTTAATCATCTTATAAGGATTTCATGAGGATTAATTAAAATTGCCAATTAAGAATTCATTAAAGCGAAGAAAATGCTGTATGCAGCAAGCAAACAGTGTATACATAAATTACAAATGTGTAAATATCTGTACATACATCTTTGTATATGTGCACTTACAAAGTCTAATATTTCGCAAGAAATAGTTGGGCCGCCATGTTTATTTATGTTATGATATATTTTTTTTGTTTATTATGGCTGGTTGCCGCAGTCTGGCGGCCGCTTAGCATTTCATTGACATGCTGTGGTTTTTTCGTCTACTTTGTCGTACTTTGTTTTTTCGTCTACCGTTGTAGTTTCCTTGAGAATTTGTGTAGTTATTTTGGCTTTCATATGTTAGGTTGACTTTTTATGCTTATACGCGGTAACTAGGATTTCAATTAATGAAGCACCTGTGGAGTTGGAACTGCGTGTGCAAATGTTGTCAAATCTGGTGCCAAAAAAAACTAGCTTTTTTACATACAAATGTTTCTGTATACATATATATTAGGGTGGTTAAAAAAAAAACTGAAGTCGGAATTTTTTGCCGCCAACCCATAGGATTGTTCTACACCGGAAAAATATTCCACCTATTTTTTATTCATAAATAAAAAAATATTTAAAGAGTGCTCAAAATTCTTAAACTTTTACATGCATTTTATATTGGGAAAAACTACTTTTCGTAGAAATAGTATAGAAAATCAACATTTTGGTCATAAAAATCTCTGTTTCTCTTCAGGAGATTCCCAATAGTAATACCCAATTGTTTATTTAACTATATTTCCATGGTAACTTCATTTAATACGTCCGCCAAAACCCCCAGAAAATGCATAGAGGAGAACAATAAAAATTCCTTGTATTAAAAAATAGTTAAATAAACAATTAAATGTTTTTATTTGAAGTCTCCTGAAGATTGATTTTCAAGAATTTTATACCATTTCGGCGAAAAGTCGCCTTTTCCCCATATAATACATAGACAATTTTGAGCGCCTTGAACACTCTCTAAATATCTTTTGGTTTCAAAATAAAAAATATGGGTATACTTTTTTTCAGTATAGAAAGATCCTAGAGGGTGGCGGCATTAAAATTCCGACTTAATTTTTTTTTTAGACCACCCTAATATACCGGTGACTCGGCTTATTCACTTTTGCTAGGCATGTTGCAATATGATTGAGATTCTAACAAGTTTTTATTAAGTTTCACCTGTGCGTAATAAATAATTGCAATAAATATTTAACCAACTTGCCAATGAGGTAGAGACTGCAGGTGTCGAATGGCTATACATTACAGATTATTTACATGAAAAGGAATAACTCTACAAAAAATTTGGCCCGATAGTTGCCGCAGGAGTCGAAATATTTGGAAAATCCGTATTTATGGTATTGTCGGTATGACCCGGTTTCTTCACGAAAAAAAAATATATTTTTTTTTATACTTAACAACAGCAATTATATGCCACTTATGCCTACTATTTCGATGGACTCAAGGTTTATAATTGCGCTTAGCACAAGTAAAGTGATGTTTTGAGGTGGGGCACCATTGATTCCTTAAAGCGAAACTCATTGAACTCTCTCCAACTGAAACCGGTTAAGATCGCTAAATAACGGTTACATGTAGAATACCAACCACATTCGGCGAGAGGACTTAAAGCTTGCCAATGGCCCTCTACAGCAATATAGAACTACCGCCGCCATCTTGTCTTTTTCCTTCATATTTGACATCCTTCGCAGTCCAGCGTCAACACTATTTAATTAACCCTTTGACTCTCTCAAATACTAGGGATTTTAGATTTCCTTGTGAATAGTTTTAAGGTTTTAAAAGGGTTCACGCCTGGTCCTCAGTTTGAAGCCTAATTGACAGTTTTAGGTATTCTTCTAGAAATTCATACAGGGTGCTTAACAATTTTTTTCTAACAATAAGTGCTAGGCAATCTGCATAAGCAACCACTCGACGTACCATTCTTTCCAGAGCCGCACAAAGGTCGTTGACGACAGCGAGTCAAAGTAAAGGTGAAAGGATTCGTACTTATGATGTATCTTTACTCATTCTTCTTAGGGTATAAGCGCTCCGAACTTAATTGTGAGTTTATCTAGGGAGCTTACGATTGCCTCAGGGATTTTACCGATCAGCAGTCTTATCTACCAACAAAACTTGAATATGTATTAAGCTGTAATTTTCTGCGAAGACATTGTGTACTTTAGTTTCTCTGGTTACTCTGTTGAACTATAAGATGTTTTTTTTTATTTTTTTGGAAGAAAAATTGTTTAGGAAAGTTTACATTGCTTATCAGTGATCAAGATATGAATGTGTTTTGGAACGAATTTCCGTCATATCTTGTCAAGTTTAGCTTGAAAACAAACCTTTAGTGTAATTCTTCGCTTCAAATTTGAAGTTATTCAACGATAAAGAACCAGAAAGCTTCATAAACAAATACCCTGGCGTATATGTATGCATATAAGTACAAAAACAAATAGCACTCTATAAGGATGAACTTGCTGTAATGCACTTTTACGGCCTCTATCATCTTTCACTTCATCTTTGGTATCTGCTCTTTTATTAACCCAGTTTTTACTATCAAGTACATCTTTATGTGTTTGTATGTGAAGGCCTTTTTTTGCGCCACATTCCACACTCATTACTCAAAATATTGCAATGGCCACTTCCTGTCATCGCAACACTTAGCATCCGCTTTCACTGATACTTTCTTTTAAAGCTTTCACACACACACACTCTCACATTCTTGTTCATATGTATGAAAGGATATATCCATACAGTTGTCTGATCGGTTACTTGGTCTAACCAAAAGCCATCCCCGTTTATCTATTGCAACTTGCGTGTCAGAATTGTTAGTCTGCTCGTTTTGTGGTTTCTGAAATGACAAATCCTTCAACCGCCAGCGGCATTGTGTTGTTTCGCTGTTACTATCACCATTACCGCTTTAACTGCGACCCACTACCCGACACTAACACCAACACCAATGCAAATACTTACCAACAGCAATGATGCTTGTTCAATTGTCACAGTCTGCAACTTGCTGTGGATATCAGATTGCATTTCATTCAACAATACTGCCAACGACACTGTCATTGCTAGAAAATTCATTGCCGCATTCTTCCTTCAACCCATTCGCATACACACATAAACACTAGTGTATGTATGTGTGTATGTATGTGTGTACATATACGCGGCGGCCACACATGAACTATCGAAGACAAAAGCAGTAAGACAAAGTATGTAGAAACACATTTGCATTGCGGTTTTGTGGCAACATTGTTGCATGCTACATAGCCACATACATACGGGGTGTTGCATGCAGTGTCAAGTTTTCGCAACCCGGGTTGGATATGTATGCATGTGCAAGCAACCGGCATAGATGGCAATGTGTGTGTGTGTGTGGCAGTGCGGTCGTCATTTGTTTTCTGCGTATATGCAAATGGTGGCAGTGCGGCAATGTTAGCTGAACAATTTGCTAACAATTTGGTAAATGTCTGCTTTTGCAGCAAACGACAAAAACCAAAGCTTTGGCGGAAAGTTATGCGATAGCATCGAGGTACTTACTTACCACAATTGAGAGCGCACAATTAAGAATGGGATGCAAACTTTGCAGGCATTAATCGACTTTATTGGTTCGGCTTTGTTGAAACAAAATTTGCTGAATTTTTTAAATAAGCTTTGCTTCGATTGGTGGAGAAGATAATTTGTCAAGATACAGATGAGCGTATGCTGGCTGTGTTTGCCAAGTTCAGTACATACGCACACAGAGCACACTTAGCTTTGCCAGGCTACTGGTTGCCTGACACTGCCCTAGCTGCACAGTATTCAACCAAAAACTATACAGAAGCTTACTTCTTCACGCTCTCACTGAGCCACTAAGTTGAGTTATCTCATTATTTGATGGTTCGGAATGCTGGTACTGGGTAATTATTTTATCAGTTCTACAGTCACTGAACCCTTTTTCTAGACTTAAGTCAACCCATTTATTCATCCATATCTTTAATTAAAGCAGCGAGGCCCCTCACAATTTTCTGGGAATTTGATGGGCACTGTTGCCAGTATAAAATCATTGTGGCTATATGGGGGAGCATAGGTTAGGTTAGATTAAACTTGGCTGAAAAAACAAATTCGTTTCCTTGACTAAATAATGGTACTTAGTGATGCTAAAGACTGGTAATAGAACCTGGGACAGTTTCGCGCTGCTTATGCTTATCTGAGATTGCAGTCAGCGACAAAAAGAATGGTGAACTAAGTAAAATAGCTTATTCCATTCTACTAAGGGCTGCCAAATTGGGCTTTGCTCACACCGTTCTGTTGACACCACATATTTTCCAAGTCCATGCGATCTTGTTCAGGTCATACAAATTTTTTATCATGTCACGACAACGTTTAATAGCTTTACCGGCATAATATTCGAAGAGAGATGACTCCGTCAGCCCAAAGACCACACAAAACAGTTACTCATTTGGCGTGCATAGTTTTTATACCCGAGCGCACTTGTGCACAAGGGTATTATAACTTTGTTCACATAACGGTTGTTTGTAACAGGCAAAACGATTCGAGATAGATATAGAAAAATGTATACATAAAAGATCAGACTGAAAACAGAAAGCGATTGGGCGGTTAATGTCTGTCCCTCCGCCCGTCCGTCTGTCACTCTGTGCACACCATAACTCGAGTAAAAATTGAGATATCTTAACGAAACTTGGTATATGCACTTCTTTCGGGCGTAGGACGGATGGTATTGAAAATAGGCAAAATCGGACAATAACCACGCCTACCTCCCATATAACGGTAATTTTCAGAAATACGAAAACTGCGATATTTAAGTAAATACTGAAGATTATTCACTCAAAATTGATATTTACAATAATTTTTAGGCGAAAAATAAGAATATTACAAATTTTTGGAAAATACGCGAAGCCACGCCCACTTATGATTACATGTGTATATCTTGATAGCCGCTCCACCAATTTCTTCCAAACTTGGCACAGTTGTTGGCCTTGATACAGCAAAATAGCTGAAAATTTAAAAAAATCAGCCAATAACCACGCCCAATTCCCATATAACGGTAATTTTGTGAAAAACGAAAGGTTCCATAAATCAATAAATACAGAAGCTAATTTTTTCAAAATTGATGTTTGCAATAACTCTTTAGCGAAAAATAAGCTTATAATAAAATTTAAGGACGCTAATTTTAGCCAAAATTTATACTAACAACTATCCCTTGAAAACAAGTAACATAAGTTTATCGAAGATGTTTGAAATAGGGATGCACCCCTGCTTACCATATAGCGAGGGTTTTCGGAAAGGTGAAAAAAACTATATTTGATACTTTCGCCGGGTATCTAACATTCGGCTCCGCCCGAGCTTAAACCTTTTTACTTGTTTCGTCATGATTTTATTGAATTTATCAGTTTTCGAGCTACACAACTTAGCGGTAAGTATAAATTTAAGTACCGAACAATATTGTTTACAGTACAACAGTTTGTTAACCGTTTATACTAAACATTAAGGTTAAAATAAACAAGTTAGGACATTTAAATAAATTAATTAGAGTCCTGTATGGAAAATATCTTAAAAATGTGTATACATCTTTGACTTCATGTCAAACGTTTTATACGTTTGAAAAAATAAATCCAGACCTTAGCATTTACACCGCGTAAACTGTTGTTGCTAGTTCATTTCTTTATTCAACTTACTAACATCAAATGTAGCTGATTCGCCGCTATTTTCGACTTTCATTAAAATTACTGTATTGTTTTAGGCTGTTTGTTTCTAAACCATTTTTTTGTCATTGTTATTGTGGCGTGATAATATTTATTTTAACAGTGTTATTGAGCTATATGCCGCGATTTGTTTTACAGGAAAAATTTGTTATAATGGTCGCCTAGTTATTAGGCTACAAGTGCATACTTTCAATTTAAATGCTGTTTTTGTGCTATCGCTTAGATATGCAGCGCAAAATCACAAACACCTCTGTTTTTTTTTTTGATGCCCGAGAAAGCACGTAACAGCTATAAGGATAGAAAGTTTATCATTGCTAATCAACCTGCAGTCAAAAGCTCAACATACAGCTCACAAGTATGCTCTACTTATACAAACATACATATGTACATTAGACTGCATCATCAAAAAAAGTTGCAGTTTTTCCACCGGGATTGCAAAATTTGTTATATTTTAAGAAGTACTTCAAAATATTTCGGAAAAATATTAAGATTTCAGTGAGCTGGACCGATTTGAAAACACCTCCAAAAATGGAGTTTTTTATGAATAAAAAAAGTTTCTTAAAGAACTTGTTGAAAAAAGTCCCCTCAGATGACAAAAAAGATTAAGCTTAAAAAATCTGCATAAAAATATTTAAAAATCTTTTCAACGGAATCGTAAGAACGAAATTTTTGATGCTGTTTTTTTTTACTTTTTTCAAAGATTGGTTTACGAAAATCTTGAATAACTGGGTCAAAACTATTCTGATTTAGACTTAAGGGATCTCAGTGGAAAGGTATTTTCACACTGTTTTTACTTCTGTCCAAAAAACACATCTTAATTCAACTTTGAATAATATTCTTTCATCCTACCTTCTCTGTCATCCTTTGAATGAGTTTATTAGCAAAGAAATAAAAACGATGAGAAAAAACCTTTCCAATGACACCTCTTAAGTCTAAATCGGAAGAGTTTAGGTTGTGTTATTAAAGTTTTTCTTATACTAATCTTTGAAAAAAGTTAAAAAACAGCATCCAAAATCTCATTATTACAATTCCATTCAAATTTTTTTAAATTTTTTTTTAAATATTTTTATGCAATTTTTTTAAGCTAAACCCGTATTGACATTTGAGGGGATTTTTTCAAGAAAAAATTTTAAGAAACTATTTTTATTCATATAAAATTCCATTTTTAGAGGTATTTTCAAATCGGTCCAGCTCACTTAAATCTTAATATTTTTCCGAAATATTTTGGTGGACGTCTTAAAATATACAGCCTCATTGCGTAAGTCGTAAATTAGGCTGAATTGTACGACTCGACAACATTAGCATTGTCTACTGTCGTGCTGAAATAAGTAAACGACGAAAATTGTCGAAAACAATGCAGTGCTGCCAAGTTCTTCCGTTTTAATACACTAGTCGAGTGGAAATTTTTGGCAATGACGCTAAATTTTCGATACGATTCGACTCTCGAAAAACGACTTGCATTCGGCACGACTCTCGCAATGAGGCTGATAATAAATTTTATAACTCCAATGGAAAACTAGCACCGATTTTTTTTTTGTATGGGGAGTGATGCAGTCTAATGTACATATATAAGTACAAATTCAAGTACCAAAGTAGATTCCCTTGTACTCACTTGTATTCCTCGTACATATGAATAATGCTTTAAATTTAGCTAAGCCAATTACGTATCTCAGAGAATATATGTACATATGTATGTACGTATGTACACATACACCTGCAGATGCTTTCTAGAACTGGCTTAGATATCAATTCCACTTGGCGCATTCACTTAAACCTTGATTGCATACATTGCCAAAATAAGGAGGAAAAGCTGGCCATTAATTGACATGTCACACATAGCTGAAGACGATGCTATACATAGATCATTCCACCAACCAAAATCCTGTATGCACATAGTTTAATACATACACACATACATTTTCAAACCCTCTCTAATTTACAAAACAAGCATACAAACATTTGTATTTGCCTTAAGAACATTTGATCACAGCCGCAACTAAATAACGAACGCTGGCAGCAGGAAATCGAACTGGTTTATGACTAGGGCAGCCAGATATTTTAGTGACATAATCAGCACAGTTAGGATCAAAAATCAGTGCAAAGCCATACAAATCAGATAATTTTTAAGCCTATTTTTCGTTCATTGACAATATAACAACCAAGATACAGCGCAATATTTTAACAAAAAATAACTAATAGACGTTTAAATACATACATATAGTATTATTAATATAACAGTTCATCAGTTTAAAACAAAACAAAGGTGTTGCATATGTATATACAGTTGCGTTCACATAAAAAGTACTAAAATGTATTAAGAAGTTTTGAAAATTTCCTTACTTAATTTAAAATTTTCATAGAAATATAGTTAATTCTATAAAAAACATGTAAGTCGAAGCCTCAAACTTTCTAGAAAATTTATAGAAATTGAAAAAAAATTATAAAATTTTCATCAAAATATTTAGCTTTTTGATCTGAATTTTTAGAAGACGAGCTTGAGTCAGCATTTGCTACAAATTTAAAACAATTTAAAAATTCGCTTTAACAAATTTCCTGTAAATCCTGCAAATCGTGAAGTACCTGGAACGGAGCTATTATATTGTGTTAATTTCAAGAAGTTATTTTGCAAAATGCAGGGAAACGAAATAATTTCAAGATGACAGCTTTTAAAAAAATTATTTAACTTAATTAACGCTGCATTTACACGTTAAATAAGTTGCTTTCAATCTGCTCACCTGTATGATTTATCAGAAACCAGTTTTAAGGACATGTTAACCTTAAGTAAATATCAATTATACAAATTGAGTAAAAATCAGTACAAACTCAGAAAATCAGTAGATTTTGCGTACTGACTTCGGGTTGTTAAAAATCAGTACAAAAAAAAATATCAACACACGTACTGATTGAATCAGCGCATCTGGCTACCCTATTTAGAACTAGCGCCGAGCTGGGTGTATAGGAAATAGCGACGGCCAAAATATACTGAGAAAAAAGTTTAATTACGGCAATTAAATATGTTGCTCTCAACACGTGTTTTCTATATAGTTACATTATGTGGTTACAGTTACCGAATCTTGTGTTGAGAGACACGATATGTCACTATTTTTTTCACGTAAGCGTGAAATTTTTGCAGGCGCGAACGTGCGTGAGTTAAATTTTCCCACCTATCGCGTAATTTTCACATAGTTATTTATGTGTACCTATTTTTAACCAAAATAAGATAGTAAACATGACGTTTGACTTTCAACTAAAGTTTGCGCGGCAACATTACAAAAATTTTAGAGTACCGTTAATTTCTTCATGATCCATTAATTGGATCTAAGCAAATTTAGTATAAGATCAACTCTGAGGTCACACTTTTCCGTTAAAAAAATTTTGAAATCGGTTTAAGAGGTCCAAAGTTATGCGGTAAAAAAAATTTTCCGACGGATTGATAACCTTCTCCTTTTTTTGAGGTCGGTTAAAAGTGATCGTGAAAAAGTATGCGTGATTCAAAAACGAAGCATAATGAGCGTGACGAACGTGATTAAAAAAAAAATATTAGACATATTGAAGTTCCAAATGTTCCACTCTGTAGATATTTCGAATGCTCTTAAAACTGGTTACTTTGTAGCGATATTTCAGAGACAGTCACAAAATTAGTATTGCGAAACTAAGGATTTTCCTGTCTGTCTTCTAATTTTATTTATTTTATTCTCACTGCACATTCCAGTACTTACAATATTCTTCTCTGTAATGCAGTAGCGGACCAACTCATGGCTCTCAACCAGCTTATTGTTATCCGATCATTGATCGTATTTTGACGATCCTTTTCACTACACGATGTTTAATGAGTTGTATTGTCAAGAGGCAAGTACTTCATGGAGTAATCCCTTGGAGTAGTTTTGTACTACTCTGATGTAAAGTAGAGCCAGAGTATATGGTCCTACCCTAGGGTATCGCGATGTTAATTAGACCACATTTTTTGTTCCAATTTCGGTTATTATTGGAGTACTCCTTGGCCGTAAGGGAGTACTCTTTACATGCGTGCATTTTTGCAGGGATACTCATATACAGTGAAACCTCTCCTAACGGACACTTCTATTAGACGGACACCTCCCTTGGACGGACATTTTTTCCTATACCAAGTTTTAAGTATAAATTTCGGAACAGATTACTCTCTCTTAAGGNAAAACCTCCGTTGAGCGGACGCGAACTCCTCATAGGCGGACTACTAAATGGAAAAAGGGGACTTCCCGCACAAAATGTGATTGTTATGCACACATTTAGTTTGGTTTGCGCAGTGGTTTAGGTTCGTTATTTGAATTGTCAGAAACCCTTGGAGACTGATAAAAACATGAAAACTATTGATGAAAAAGGTACTGACACTGAAAAAAATTAAAAATAAAACTTACGTCAATCGACAATTTCCCAGTTTTTTATGTAATGAATCTATGATTTTATGTAGTTTATGGACTAAAATGTAACATTTATTTTTATTTTGCTATTTCTTAATATGTACTTACGCACATAAATGAAATGTGCACTTTTGAAAAAATACATGCACATTTTTGTTTGAACGATGTAATATCAATATCTTTTATTCAAATAAGAAATTGTGACTATTCAATTAAATAAATAATTAAAAATTTCTAAAATAGGCTTCCCCTCCATTAAGCGGACACCTCTCTTGGGCGGACAAAAAATGCCTGACGGTGAGTGTGCGCCCAAGGGAGGTTTGACTGTATACATATACATATATACATATGGATTTACAATGTATTCATGTATGTTTTCATCACATAAACCTACATACATACACACATACATATGACTATACGTGTGTCCGCACACTGCGCCTGAATGGCAAAACTAAATGAGGCAATAAAATCAATGGTCAATCCTGTCAGAGATCATTAAACTTCTTCTTCTTATTTGGCGCTGTAACCGCCTAAGCGATTTTGG
>NW_016173640.1:0-2071 GCF_001687245.7 Rhagoletis zephyria
CCTCCCATACATACTAAAAACTTTTTAATACATATCTCTGGAAAGATAGAAAATCTCTCGAAGTATTTTAAATTTGTTATGGAGATTTATTTTATAAGTGCCATACTGACAGAATAAATTTCATTAAATGGAAAAGGGAGAGCCGGGTTTGGCCTTATAATCTAAAGCTCTCTTGAGGCATTTGCTACAGTAATGAGAAGTGGTATTTTATCAAGGCCAGGTTATTAAATTTGTGTTGGAAATATTAGAACTCGCCGTGGCACCTCCAAGATTGTTACACGTTCACGCGTCGTATACCTGGAAACATTTTAAGGTAAACTTAGAGGGATTGATATCTTTCGTATGCCTAGCACGCAGACGAGATTTTATAATTTCATAGTTTTAAACGGCCTAAATACCTTAACTCGCTTAAAAAATAACGAGCTATAACGAAATGGGAACAGAAATAAAATCCAACATCATTAAATTATTTTTCATATTTGTATAAAAGCGCGGGGTGAAACCCGCGGGTATAAGCTAGTAATATATATATATTAATTTTGGGCGGGACGAAGTTCGCCGGTTCTGCTAGTATATAATATATATATATTAGGGTGTGGCGACTATGGTTTTTTGTTTACTCATACCTCAAAATTTTGTGGAAAGCACCTAAAAAAACTCCATGAAAATTGGAACCCTTAATATTAACATTTAAGTACTCGCCCAAGGCGTGCAAAGATTTCCCATATAAAATTCTATAGCTCAGAGGCATTTGATGAGTTTTCTTCAGAATTGAACGTTCTACAAAAGTGTCCATTGCGGTGTGACTCAAACTTCCACCAGTGGGTTAGTGTCGAGCATACTTCCTACCCGAATACTCGTGCTTGCTTACCTCTGGTATTTAGGAGCACCAAGACGCCGGCTACTCAGAAATGTTGAACTGGTTACCACCAGTGATGCGTCTGACCGTCGGACTGTTCCGGCTCTAGTTGGGGCTCCGCTTGTAGAATATGTGTATATGTAGCTGAGCTACATATGGAGTTACAAACTCCAGTAACCGCAATTAAAAGGTTTCTATTGAATTTAATATAGTACACACGCGAATACTACTTCCGCTTGTAATTGAAACAAAAGATTTGTTGAAAGCACCAAATTTAATTAATTAGAATTTATTGAACCGGTCAGGTTAAAAGGCGAGTGTCGAATGAATACCATCGTTTTTACAAAACTGACGCCTAGGCCAAGTGGAAGAAAAAATAACTGTTGAATGTTGGCAGTAGTACCAACATTATGGTAGTGCTGAATAGCGCTGCCATATCAATAGGGTTGCCATTACANACATCACCCTCTTTTGGAAAGATTATTGTAAGGTGATCAGGCTTTCAATAATCTATTGCTCCAAGAGGCGATGGCAAATTGACGTGGATGAATGAGATGCATACTCAAAAGATTATTTCCTTCCCCCCTTTACTCATTCGTCCATATCAATTTGTATATATTAACAGAATTCAAAAAAAAAATCCACTTGAACTAATAACGTTATTATTTTGTCTTAATTAATTAATTATAGTACTTTAATCTGATAATTTGTATTACAAAATATACAAGCGATAATTTTCTTTGTACGGAATCTTAAGTTTTTCTTATTTACAATTTGTATGGAATATACATATGTATTGTGGTAAAATTTAATATTTGTTTTGTTCGTTTCTTGTATAACATTTTTTTCGAAATTTTGGATTTACAAATTGGATATTAAGTATGGAAAGTTTCAATATAACTTGCCTATTAAAAGTATATGTATAATATACTAACATTTGTATATTTCAATTATCTTTTGGTTTCTTTCTCCAATATATTAACGTTTAGGTATAGTTATTGTATGTGTTTTGGACATATTGTTATAATTCATTGGTGTAGCTTAATATTTAAACATTATAGCTAGGTATATTATAGTTGTATAAGTGTAACTAACGTGGAAGATTCATATTTAGTTAAATTGGGCAATTTCATACATATGTAGTTGCATGTTTAAAGATTCAGAAAAATATGTTAAGTAACCGTCTACTTTCTGTACTGTGTAAGGACCCAG
>NW_016173640.1:2096-11717 GCF_001687245.7 Rhagoletis zephyria
TTTCGATGCTTCCTCCTCGTAAAATAAACATGCTCAGTAAAAAGTTAACAATTTAAATCGACGAATAGTTTTATATCAACTTTTGTGAACTTCTGTTTATTTGTTTTTTGTACAACATATTTACCTTTATTGGTTACAATAATTTTAAGCTATAATAAAAAAAATTTTAGTACATAAGTAAGTTATTGGTTTTGAATTTTTTATTTTGTATGGCCCCCCCCTAAATTTCGTTCTGGCTACGCCCATGTAAGTGTATTATATTTGTATAAGTGTAACTGACGTGGAAGATTCATATTTAGTTAAATTGGGCAATTTCGCAAAATAGAAAACTGCATGTGTAGTTGCATGTTTAAAGATTCGGAAAAAGATGTTGAGTGACCTTTTGAATTCGGTTTTTGTGAACCGTTTTAAATCTATTTTTGGTTTTATCGAAGACCGTAACATTTACACCGTCTACTTTCTGTACCGTGTAAGGACCCAGATATATATTGCTATGTTTATCTCTAGGTTCCTTTTGTGTTAAAACCGTATCTTTTTCTTCAATTAGTACAGGACGTGCATTTTTATCAAATGACTACTTCGATTGGATTTTATGTTTTGCTACGAGTTCTTTTGCGAGTGCATGAGATTTTTGCAACCGATATTGTACTTCTTTTGCATAATTGTCAACGTTGTAAATTGGATCAATTTTAACTTTTTGTACTTCGTTTGGTAAAACAGCGTTTTTACAAAAAATCAGTTCAAATGGAGTAAATTTATTATCAAAACCTGTGTTTGAGGTTGTATTATGCAAAAAAGTAAAATATTTTAAATATGTATCCCAGTCGGAATATGATTCATTTAAAAATGCTCGTAAGTACTCATTAAATACTCTATGATTTCGTTCTATCAGTTTCGTGATGATGTGCTGTCGAAAAGTCATGTTTAATTTTTAAAAGTTCGGTTAATTCAGCAAAAAGTTCGTTTTTATATTCAGTCCCTAAATCAGATTTTATAGAGTGCATAATGCCATATATTAAAATGAAACTTTCAAAAATTGCTGATGCAACAGTTCTAGCACTTTTATCTGGTATTGGAACAGTAACTAGATATTTTGAGAGATCGCAAATAATGGTAACTGCGAACTTATTACCATATTTCGATTCTGGTAAAGGTCCTGTCGTATCGATAACAACAATATCAAATGGTTTATTCGGCGTTGGGGTTAGTACAAGTTTTTCTTTAACTTTTGGTTTTACTTTGTTTAAAAGACATTTTTGACAATTTTTAACATATTTTGCGACATCACGGGCCATATTTTTCCAATAATATTTTGTTCTAAGTTTCGCGTAAAATTTTTCATGCCACAGTGACCTCCTGATATTGGGTCGTCGTGATAAATGGTCATTAGTTTTAGTTTTTTGTCACTTTCAGTCACAGTCTCGACTGGATCTGTTAAAATTATTTGTAATGATTTTAAAATAATATTCCCGCGATTTTTTAATCTAGCAATTGTGAAATGACGGAAAAATTCATCGTCTTTTGGCCATTCAACTTCCTTAATTTTGTGTTTGCTGGCTTCAATTTCAAGCCTCGAAAGTAAATCATCGAAATTCATTATTTCGTTAGCAAAGACATAATTAAGTAACTCGAGTTTCTTATGTTTAATATGTGCACAAATTCGTAAATTTTTAATTTTATCATCATTTTTATCATAAGTAATTTCTGATCTAATACGCGGTATCTTTTTTGAAACGTTGTAAGAAAATTTATCATAAACGTTTAATCTCTGTGGGTTTTCGTGTTTGTTATTGTCTATGTTTTGTATTATTTTGTCATTTTCCCGTCTAGTCATTGATCTCGTCTGTACTGCCAAAATATTTTTCGTTGATTCCTTTATTTCGTTTATCGTTATACGTGAGAGTGCGTCTGCGCCAACATTTAATTTCCCTTTAATGTACTCAATAGTAAAATTGTACTCTGCTAGTTCTAACCTTATTCTTGAAAGTTTTGAAGAAGGGTCTTTCATATTGAACAGGTATACTAATGGTCTGTGGTCTGATCTTACTAAGAAATGTGTTCCATAAACGTATAGTCAAAATTGTTTAATGGCAAAATAGATTGCTAGAAGTTCTAATTCGATAGTTGATTTTTTCTGTTCTGCATTGTTAAATGATTTTGCAATAATAATATCCCAACGGTTTTTACCCTCCATTCCAGCCCATCCGCACGAGGGGCGCAGTCCGCATGACGTACGGAACCAGTATTTTCAATTTTTGCGCCGAGTCACGATAGGCAGGAGTTTGTTAAGTGTCGAGATCTAAAACTGTTCAGCTACAGAACTAAATTCATCAGCCGATTTTATGTCTTTATTTTAATGATTAATTTATTGAGAGAGGACAGTATCGATTTTTTAATGCTGAAAAGCGGATCTGATATATCAAACGTGCTGGAATGAGAGTTAAAATCCTGGCATAAGCAACGGAGTGGGTCGTGCAATTCAAAATTAGTTTTACAAGCTTTCAGAAATAGGGGGCAAAAGTGTCTTGATACCCGCTAGGGAACATTAAGGCTAACTTCGCCAAGAAGAAGCGGACTTGAAATTGAGCCTGTTAGTAATTTAACTATAAAAATTGTACCAAGCATTTGCCTGCGGCTGGAAAGTGCAGGAAGATTAATAAGTTTTAATCGGCTCGTATAAGGTGGAAGGTTATATTAGAATCCCAACGAAAATTTCTTAAAGCAAAAAGTAGGAATTGTTTTCGAATTGATTCTATCTTGTCTGAGTAAATTTGATACCTTGGATTCCAATTGGCCTAACTACTGTTATAAACAGGGTTTTAGTGATATAAGGGTCACAAAACTCTTTTGACCATCGTTTCACAAAAGCAAGTACACCTTTAGCCTTGTTGACTTTCACATTAATATGAAGATTAAAATTAAGCTTAGGATCCATTGTGATACCAAGGTCCACAAAATTGTATACCTGTTCCAGGTTATGGTTATCTATTGTATAAGAAGCGGGATGAACAGCTCTTCGCGAGAAGCTCATTACTTTACATTTCTTAAGATTTAGAGGCATAAGATTTACTTGACACCAGTAAGCCATGCTGTCTAAGTCTGATTGTAGCAAAGACCTTTCTTTAATTGAAACGTACGATTTATAAAGCTTTACATCATCTGCATACATTGAAATTTTGGAAAATTGTATATTTGTAGAAATATCGTTTATAAAAAGCAAGAACAGAACCGGGCCTAGGTGGCTACCTTGAGGGACTCCTGAAGTAACATCAATGACGTCAGAGATAGTATTTTTAAACATTACCCTTTGTGATCTATCATAGAGGTATGAAGAGATCCAACGTAGAAAATTAGGTGGAAGACCAAGAAGATCAAGTTTGTAGATGAGCAACGAGTGGCACACTTTGCCTAATGCTTTACTGAAGTCAGTATATATAACATCAACAGTGTTGCTTTCACTAAATGCTTTTGAGATATAGGATGTTAATTCAAGTAAATTTGTAGAAGTTGATTTGCCCTTGCAAAATCCATGTTGACTATATGAAATGCTAGAAGAGATAGAATGCGTCAACTGATTTGTTATAATTGCTTCAAATAATTTAGGAATTGCAGAAAGCTTAGCTATTCCCCGGTAGTTCTCCACTGAAGATCTGCTACCGCTTTTATGTAAGTTATGAACGATTCCTTCAATATAGTTGGAAAAACGCCCTCTTTAAGAGATAAATTAAATATCGCTGTTAACGGCTCATAGAGATAATCAGAACAATTTATAAGAATACAAGTAGGGATCTGGTCAGGACCATAACTGAAGGACTGCTTTAAGGATTTCAGATAAACTACTACATCATCGGGAGATATTACTGGGATATTTATTGAGTTCATTGGGCATAGTTTAAAAGGATAGTCAATGTTAGCATGCGAGTTAATGGAATAATTGGATTTAAAAAACTGAGCGAACATGTTAGAAATTGTTTGATTATCACTAGAGACGGTATTTTGATACCTCATGGCGGAAGGAAACCCACGTACATTTCGTTGGAGGCAAAACATATTGGTAAATCGCAACCTTGCTGTTCTTGGCTAAGTATAGCGCCATACCCTTTCTTTGAAGCATCAACTGTAATAATAAATTGCAATGTAAAGTCTGGATATTGTAGCAATTTCGGTGACATTAAGGCTGATCGCAACGCTTGAAAAGCTTCATCACATTTCTCATCCCAAACAAATTCTCTACTCTTTTCCTACTTAATTTGCTGAAAGGTGCTGCCAGAGTTGCAAAATTGGGGATAAACCTTCGGTAATAGTTTGCAAATGCGACAAAACGTCGTACTGCATCTTTGTTAGTAGGTTTAGTATACTTTTTAATTGCAAATATTTTTGAATCGTCTGACAGCAGACATTTTTCTGAGCATTTGTGCCCTAAAACGTTACTTCGGGCCTGAGAAAATTGCATTGTTTTGGATTTAGTTTTAAATTGAATTTCCGACAAGTTTCGAAAATTTTCGCTAAATTTTTAATGTGATGTGTTTCGCTACAGCCTATGACAATAATGTCATCTACATATAAAAATGCTACGTTCGGTGGAATACCAGAAAAAGCTATACTCATCATTCGCGAGAATGAGTTGGGTGCTATACTTAAACCGAATGGCAATACTTTCCATCGATATGCTCCACGGTCTGTGCTAAAAGAAGTTATATCACGTGAATCTTCATGCAAGGGGATTTGGTGAAATCCAGAAAAAAGATCTAAAGTAGAAAAATATTTAGCTCTGCCAAGATTGTCCAAAATATCGTCAACTCGTGCGAGAGGGAACTTATCCGCAATAAGTTTTTTGTTGACTGCGCGGAAATCAACGCACATACGATATGCTTGTTGACCATTAGTAGACTTTTTAGGAACCAAAATTAGAGGACTATTGTAATTGGAATAACTTCCTTCAATTAAATCGTTATCTAGTAATTTGTTAACTTGGCGAGTTATTTCTTCACGTTGGGAATATGGCAGACGATAATTTTTTACATATACCGGGTCAGTGTCAGTCAACCTAAGTTTCTGTTCATAAAAATTGTTTAATGTCATTTTGTCGTTGTCAAGAGCGAAAATGTCGGAATATTTTATGCAAAGGTCAAGTAAATTGCTGTTAGCTTCTGTAGGGATTTGGTTTTTCAAAATATTTGTTAATTCGTTCGTTCGGGAGTCTTCAGTCTTGGTCTTATTAATTGATAAACGTAATAGTCAGAAAGTTTTTCAGTGCGAATATTTCCATTCTTTACATATTTTACTTCATCCGTGGTATTTATAATTTTAATGATTGGGTTACTGCTATTAACTATGCATCTTGCTGTGAATACACCGTGTTCAACTTCTTGAGCTTCTACAAAAAGTGGATCTGGCGAATTGCCAAAATTGAAAATTCGATAAACTTCGCATCTGGGTGGTATGATACATGTGTCGCTTTCGGTTCCGTGTAGGATTGGTATCGGGACTTTTTTATTGCCTACCCAAAAGGAAATACAATTGCTTGCATAGCTAATAACGCATTTGTTAATTTTTAGAAAATCTTTACCCAATATACCGTCAGATGGTATGTTAAAGTCATCGTTTACTACATGTAAGGTATGTTTAATGTAAAAATCAGTAAAAGTTAAGTTTATGGTAATCGTACCTAAAGTAGAAACTGTGTCAGAAGTGACACCGGTAATATATATAATGCTAGAAATTTTTATTAAGGAAATGTCGGCTTGCGTGTCGACTAAAAACATACAAAATTTATTTGACCCATAAATTTTCAATTCGATAAAGTCGGAATAGTTCAAATTTAAGCAATAAATGCCTTTTGTGGCAAAAAAATCATTTACTTGTCCAATTCTTCCGCCCCCAGTATTCGCGCCTGAGGGGCGTTGGCGTTTAAAGCACGCACATTAGCGTTATTTCTAACATTTGGACGTCTATTGTTATTATTGTAGTTACTTCGATTTCTGTTTTCCTACATAGCGCTTCTTTAATCTCGCTAATTGAATTTATTTGCGGTGGTAGAGATTCGCGAGCTTTACCCTCGAGTTTCGATTTAACAAATGCAATGAAAGTTGGAGTTAGTGTTTCGTCAGATAATTCTTCTACTAAATTTATTTTGCGATAAAGGAAGCATGTGAAAGCGGGTCACCGCTATAGTTTTCTTTTATTATTGAGGGGCACAAACTTAAGAAAGATCTTTTTGCTCGGAAGTTGCCATTGCAATGTCGTCAATGCTCGAAAATGAATTTATATTATGTAAACTTTCAAATCCTAAAAGATTTTCACGTATAGACAAGGAACTGCTTCTGTTAACTACGCCAGTCGAAGTGGCGTCGGAAAATTCTTCAAACTCTGCTACTGTGTAACAACCGTCTTCTTCAATTAACTCAGAGAAATTCTTTGGTATTCATATATTACAATTAACTTTCTCAAAACATTTAAGAAGTTGTTCTCTACACCGTAAAAATTTTCTTCTACCGGCTTATCTCGCTGCTTGAAATGTAAGTTCACTTGTATTAATATATTATAATACGCTTCCACTAAAGACCTTTTATATTCATTTAGTTGTTCTTGTTTTGCTGTTAGAGGGCGATTTTGTAAAACCCGTCTACAAACTTTTGAAAAATTATCTTTCTTTGAACACTGCGTCAAAATCTGACATTTGGCAACCCCGCGAAGCAAAAGAAAAATTCTATATTGTTATATAATTGTCAAAAAAATAAATTATGCAAGTTCTAGTTCACTAGAAACATGCGGACGAAAAAAAAAATTCGAAAAAATACTAGTATAAGCGTAAAGTTTTATAATTTGAAAAATACTTATGTCTTTTTTCTCAAACAGTCATCGGCAAGCTGAAAGTTTCATGCAAAAAAGGATTTTCATGCAGTGGGAATATCGGGTATTTTCGTGCAGTTCATATGCGAAGCAAAAGAATTTAATTTCATTTAAAAAAAATTTTAATGGTCGTATTAAAGAAGGGTAGGATTTGTAACACCGCTATGTTTGTAACACATGTATATGGTAAAATCTTAAATTTACACACTCTGACTTAAATCTAGTAATATGAAAATTTAATTATAAAAAAAATTATTTTTGATAGCAAGTAACCGAGTGAGATAAAAAAAATTTTTTATCAGCATTGGAATTGTAAGAATGCGAATATCAATATTTTCAAAAAAATGTATGTATGAATGTTTTGTAGCAAAAGTTTATGCTTGAGTAGCGTTATGTTATGTACTAATAAAAAATTTTTTTTTGTGTGAAAAATTTTGATCACTTATATACTACGAAAAATTAAAAGAAAATTCACTGAATCACTCACGTCAACTTACATACTAATATGGAAAATTATTGAATCACTTATATCTAATGTGAAAAAGTTAAACCGCTTATATATGTATGAAAATGCATTAAATCGATTATATATGTATATGATATGAAAATGGATTGAATTGCTTATATATCTAGGAATTTTGCAATATTTTAATTATTAAATTGTATTTTAAAGAAAAACGCATTAGAAAAATGCAACAAAGTCTTGAGCTGAGGTTAGCACATACCTAGGTGGATACTTATAAAAATTGTTCAAATCTTACATTTAGAAATCAAGTTTTAAGAAAATTTAAGATTTTAATTTAATTAATTTTTGTTTTGAAAAGAAAATTCACATTTTAAATTCGCATTTGAATTCACAAAAATTTTTTATTTTTTTTGTTAAAGTGCACTGAGTGCATATAATGAGGTATAATGAGAATATATATGTTGAAAATATATGTAAGTATATAAACTTAATCTACGCTGGCTTACTACGCTAGTACTGACTGTACCCGCTTTTCGCCGCAATCCCACGCCGCTGTCTCTAAATGTTGGTTGTTGTTTTGTAAATGTTTTTTCCCTCGCTGCAGTCCCGTAAAAATTTTTATTTAAAGTTGATTTAGTGTTTTATTTAAAGTTGATTATGTATTTAGATTAAAGTTGATTAAATACTCCAATATAGCGTGAGTATGCCGCTATGCGAATGATCGCGTGGGGTTACTGCAAAAGTTTTCAGGGTACCTCTGTTCGGCTGGTGGTATGCCTAACGCGACCGCCGCATGCCCAGTTACAGTCGAAAAGTACTGTTTCACGTGCGTATCGGGCTTTGTATATACGCGCGTGTGTATGTAAAAAGTACCGCTTAATGTTGCGATGGCGTTATATATGATTGCAGGTGGTGGCGTAGCTTTTATACATATGTAGGTATATACTTGCGTGGTTGGTGGTTGGCTGTACTCAAAGACTTGTTGAAAATGTATGTTTGTGTTGTGGGACGTAAAAATTCGGTACCGTTTTAAGGTACTGCTGCTGCGGTATGCCGTTTGAAATATGTATGTATTTAATATATATACGATGTGAAAATGCTGTACGCCGTAAAAACTGTACGGTGTAGGAATGCTGTACCGTTTTAAAGCTGCTATGCCGTTTTCATAGGAATATACCGTTTGATGGTGTTGTACGGTAATCCTAAAAATGTAGTACAGTCATTTTTCTACTCACCAACCACGACCACTGCCACACTTGTGCTGCTTTTAGCACTTTTTCATGCGCGTACGGACTCCAGAGACTCCGTGGCTCCGCGTCATGTCGTGTATACTTCCTACCCGAATACTCGTGCTTGCTTACCTCTGGTATTTAGGTGCACCAAGACGCCGGCTACTCAGAAATGTTGAACTGGTTACCACCAGTGATGCGTCTGACCGTCGGACTGTTCCGGCTCTAGTTGGGGCTCCGCTTGTAGAATATGTGTATATGTAGCTGGGCTACATATGGAGTTACAAACTCCAGTAACCGCAATTAAAAGGTTTCTATTGAATTTAACATGGTACACACGCGAATACTACTTCCGCTTGTAAATGAAACAAAAGACTTGTTGAAAGCACCAAATTTAATTAATTAGAATTTATTGAACCGGTCAGTTAAAAGGCGAGTATCGAATGAATATCGTCGTTTTAACAAAACTGACGCCTAGCCCAAGTGGAAGAAAAAATAACTGTTGAATGTTGGCAGTAGTACCAACATTATGGTAGTGCTGAATAGCGCTGCCATATCAATAGGGTTGCCATTACAATAGTACGGGTCACTAAACCCAATAATTTCGTGAATTTCCCGTTTTTTGCCCCTTTCTCGTAAATAACAAGAGGAAAGGAAAATTCATTCATTCATTTAATTTCCTACAAAACATTTCTTTGTTGAGGTAGTGTCTTATTTTCATTGAATATTGAGCTGAATTGTTATAATTGTTGATAAACTTCAAGGCCCAAAATCTCAAGAAATATCGATATTAGCGATTTGGTGTTCTGGATTTTTTTGTGTAGCTCTTGTTATTCACGAGATAGGGGCAAAAAACGGGAATATAATGAAAATATGGGGACCCGTACTAGCTCGCTGGTGGGAGTTTGAGTTACGCCGCAATTGACACTTTTGTAGAACGTTCAATTCTGAACAAAAGCCATCATTGACCATGATTATTTCATAAAATGCCTCCGAGCTATAGAATTATGAAGAAAAACAATCTTAATAACTCAGTGAGAGGGGAGACCAGTATGTTTGCATGTATGTATTTAT
>NW_016173641.1:0-11716 GCF_001687245.7 Rhagoletis zephyria
CTCATACGCTCGAGTAGCTTTAACGAGCAAATGCGCCAGAGCCATACAATACAGCATACATACATGTAATGAAATGAAAGAACAAAGCAAAACCATACATATTTGCTTGTAGACAGACATCTAAGAAGTTTATTTTTTGTCCTATTTTATAAGACTTGATAAACGCCGTCTGTGAATTTTTTTAAATTAATACATCAGCTGATAGGGACAAAAAAGTAAGTGCGCCTGCGTCTTTTTTCTATCTAGATCCCTACTTCTACCCCTGTTCGTTCTAATTACATTTATGTTTTTCTGTATTCGATAGTAACATCCAACAAAATATCGATAACAAAAGCGATACAAATATCGGTAACAAAATCGATGACAAATTTCGATAGCAAAATTGATAATAATGGTAGCAAAATCGATTAGAAAATCGATAAAAATATCGATACTAAAATCGATAAAAATATCAATAACAAAATCGGTAAAAATATCGATTAATAACCGATAACAAACGGCGATTCGAAAATCGATAAAATTATCGATAACAAGGTCGATAAAAATATCGATAACAAAATCAATAAATAATCGCTAACAAAATCGGTAAGAATATCGATAATTAACCGATAACAAAATCGATGACAAATTCAATAAAAATTTCGATAGCAAAATAATCGTAGGGAGTGAGAGCTTCAAATAAATATGTATTTCCGCGATGGTGATAATATACGTATTTTGTTTTACAGGTCAAAGCTCGTATTTTAATCACCCCGTTTACATAAGCAAATCTCAGATTATTAGCCGTCAAATTTGTTGTGCTTCTTATTCTCACCCGTGATCACTTTTTCCTGCTATATAAGCAATTTAAATATATTTTAATTTAATATTTTATTAAAAATACCTTTAAAAATTTCTTTTCCTTGCTAGCAACCATATTTATTTACTTTTACATTTGGCATATCTCCTCTTCTCCGAAAAAATAATCAATAAAACTAGTTGGACACCGAAAAGTTACCGGTTACATCTGAGATTATTTTATAATTACAGATTAACGAGGGATAAATTTTGTATGGTTAATCTCTTTTTCTAATTGCAGATTAGGTAGTTAAGCTCGAAAATGAGCATAATCTACTTATATGTAAACCTAGTATAATAAAAGTTGAGATTAGTGTTTTATTTCGCTTTGATTTGTATTTGTCATTGTATTTTCTTTTACTCATTTATATCACTTTTACTTTTTGAAATAACGCTGCAACAGAATGCGTCGTTGCTATTTTTGTACATATGTATGTATATATGTATGTACATATGAATTAAAATTTGTATGCCTTGTAGGAACACAATACCACACGCTAGAGCTAGCGATTAAATTAATATAGCGAAAGTGAACAACTTTCGCTGATTTAGCTTGCCCCCCTATCTCAGCTCAGTAACGATATTGTTTATTGTACTTCATCACAGTCGGATGGTGAGGTATCGACTACGTTCTCCGTGACTGGGGGGGCTGGACAAATACGTCTCGCTTTACTTATTGAGAAATATGTAATCGATTTTGTTACATCGACTTTGTTACAGTGAGTATTCACAAAAACAATTTTCCATAAAAAAATTCGAATTCTCTTGTTAATTAGCCTAAAATAAAATAAAACAATATTTATAGTGCCGACAACACAGTAGGGAGGAAAAAATATCACAGCTAAACGGCTAAACACATAAACTTAGTTTTGGCCTCTAGATTACGATGCCGTTTTCAGAAAACCCGTATAACCTCCAAGTTTTCAGATATGTATTTAGGGGAAAGTTTAAGAGCTTTGAAAGTTAAAATTTTTGAATTTGTTTTGTGGGCAAAGGTGTTGATAGCTGAGCTTACTTAACTTGGACCTTTCAAATTCAAAAATGTCCCCCGTTTTGCCAGATCGGCTCCAGTTTTCGGGATAACGGTACTTGAAAACTTGCCTCAGTTTTAAAGTTATTTTACTAAAATTTGTCTTACCTTTTTCTGAAAATCATAGAAATCACTTCGCGTTAAATTTACCTGCAGTGTAATTATGTATTATTTAACCATTTTTGCAAAAAAAAAAAGTTTTGATACGCGTTTTGTTGTTAAGCGGTTCCGTTTGTCGGTGGTTGTAGCACCAGCTTTTGGAAAAAGGCGCTCAGCAGGCACGGATGCGCCAACCAAATGACATTATTTTTATTTTATTTTATATATTTTATATATTTAGTAAGGACTCACATGCATAGGTAGATAAAAATATTGTTAAAATAGCAAACGTCAACTAAAGTGTCTGTAATTGAATTCAAAGTTTCTAAAATTTTAGTATAAGAATTTATTACCAAAGATAACTGTTCGTTGCCTATCGCTCCATCTGGTTTTTAATGTAAGTCCAAATCGGATTAAACATTTTTTTTTTTTAAGTTCGGGAAACATTTGTAATTTTTGGAAACAAACCTCAAAGCCTTCGTTTATTTAATGCCTGCGAAGATATGGGGTTCACTGCCCTACAAGACATTGCTGAGCACTTTAAGCAAAAATTCTAACACACTTACACTTTTGTGTAGTGTATATATATAGTATATGGAAATAATGAGTAGTTTGACTATTAGTACTGAGGACTTTCTGATGACAACATAGAGGAAAAAGTACTAAATTTTTTCCCATGGTTTGAACAAAAATGAATACTTTGATAAGCACTTTTGTACATAGTGATAATGATAATATGAGCACTCATATGATACTCAGCTGTCCTGTCGGGTGTGATTATGACTACGCCCACACAACATTCAACGGATTCTTTTCACACAAATCTTGTTGATGAATTAAACACTGAAACTTAAGAATCGAATGTCTTTTGTGGATTTTATTGATTGCTGTCTGTATTCTCGGCACAATTAAATTGTGCAAAAATAGTCGATTAACTTGATCTAATGATTAATCGCTGCTATCCCTACACGTAGCTTTCGTTGTACCCGAATGCAGTATGACACTGATCTTCAAAGTCAACTAGGAGCTTCCTCGGAAAAGAACTAGAAAAAGAAAATTCGAAACGCGAGTTTATTTCACAAACACGAATTGTGAATGTGGTGTGTCTAAACTGACGATCGAACAGCTCTTCTAATTATAGAATTTTTTTGTTTTTTTTAAAAACATTTTTTTGTTTTTTAAGATACACATCATTATTTCTCCCTCGTTTTGCAAACATTTTCAACAAAATAACAAACGGAAACACATGGCTCAGAGCACGAAATTTGACAAATTCATTCAAGTGCTTTGCAAGTTAAAGCTTAAAATGGAAGCGCATACTAATGTGCTGACATATCTACATAAATCCATGAAAAAAAATGTTCCATTATTTATTAAACCCGAATGTGTGAATAAAAACCAGGGCTATATTATCTGAGCTGCGATGAAAAATTTCAACAGCAAATTTAAGGATTTTATCTGCTTAGCACCAAATGTGCATTAAAGCAGAAGGATTATTAAATAAACTGTACGAGCGAACATACATAACGACATACATAAGTGCAACAAGAATAGCAAACGAGTTAAAGCCATGAGCAGCGATAAAATTGTATATTTTATGCAAGTGAAATGACAAAATAAACACATAAATATATACATAAATATCTATCTACAAATGCACGACTCAAAGCAGAATAGCATTTGCGGGTTTTAAATTTTGTGCAAAAATTTCACAAAGTGTTTTTATTTTTGTATGCTGCTTGGGAAAATTGCAATTGCAAAACATTGATGCGGGTGCCAAGATATAGCCTTGGCAGAGGAGGGGAAGTGTGTGAATATGCCAGCGGCTAAGGAATGAAAGTTGAAGCCAGTAAAAACAGGGTAGTCAGGGTTGAAGATTGAACAGCTTGTTGCAAATGAACGAAGCAACGAAATTCTCAAAATAATCCACGCAAAGGAAATGCAAGAAAACTGCAGACAGATGTCAAACAGAACTACAGAGCACATAGCAGCGCAGAAGGCGGTGAAAAGAGCAAATTTGAAAATAGCAAGACTGATAAAAGCGCATAGCAAGCACTGCATTGTTGCAAGACGACGCCGGTCAGGGGATATAGTGCGCAAGTACATACATACATACATACATGCTGGCTGAAAAATCCTCAGTCAGTGTTTGTCAATCGTGGCTAGGACAACTCTCACATCATGCAAACCAAAAGCCAGGCCACAGCGCAAGATTGAGACGAGAATATCGCACTTCGGTGTGCAATTTTAGCTAAAAGAAGATTTACAGGGATTTTGTCTCGACTACCATTTCTGTTACATATGTACATACATACTACGTTGCTTGCTGCCATAGCGATTATGATGATACGAGCACATTTTGGTTTCAATTCAACTGCAATGTGTTTGATAAGGTGCTAATTTTCGGCAGACATGAAGTCAATTCAGCATAGATTTGCCAAAATTAAAACTTAATAGTACAAGCCTTGCACTTCATTCTTGGTTAATTGAAGTGAATTTCAGAAAATTACGGCCTATTACCGTGAAATACAGCCATTATTTCTCACTCAATCCTGGCTTGGCTGAGGCCAGCGTTTGGGTTCCAAGGCGTAAATTTCGTGGAACAAGGAAAGGCAGTTATGATGTTTTTGAATAACATTTGAAACACAGATGTGCTATAGCCTTAATTAATATATGTGACCTGGTCTACGGAAAGGGGGCTTAGGTGTAAGAAAATCAATTTTCACTTTTTGGTTGATTCGGATGGAAGATGAGATGCTTTTTCACGTGGTGAAAAGCAGAAAATCCTAACTTGAAGTGTACTAAAAATGTAGAGAAAGAAGAGTAAAAACGAGTAAACGAAACGAGTTGCTTACTTTTAACAGCTTTTTCACAGAAAACTAGTTTTCGCACGTAAGCTCCCTTTTCGTAGACCAGGTCACATATAGTATATTTTATAACCCATTTACGCCCAAACAAAAACGATTGAAATTTTATTATATCTAATTTTTTTTTATGTGATCATAAAAACCATTTTATGCAAATTTAGGAATTAAAATTAACGAAAAAAGTTTAAGAGTTAACTTTTCGGAGTGTTCGTTTTTTAGTACAGCGGGCACTTACACATGCCAATTTTTAAAACATTATTTGATAAGGCATACCATTTTTTTTGCATCCCGTACGTTGCCGTATTATAACCTCCTGCTCGACAAAACATGTCGACTTCACCGGTTAGATATACTCATAACAAGCATGTTGACAAAAACTCTGAATCATCATGTCACACAGAGGCTAGATTTTGAACATTTATCATTATAAGTAATTGCAAGACTACTTTCAACTACGAGAAAGACTCTCTTTTCCCCTAACTCACTTTTTTCTCTTACAGTAAAGTATTACTAACATGAATTTCCAAAAATAAAAGGCAATAAAGCCCGCGGGCTTTATTTCCTTTGCGAAAGAGCATAATAGCCGCGGGCCTTATTTCTTTTTTTAGGAAATAAAGCCCATGGGCGTTATTTCCGCGGGTTATTGCACTCCGCCGGTAACTTCTTGGCTGACGAGGTGGCACGAGAAGGTACCCCTGCAACTTTGTAATCAAACAGGGAACAGTGGCAGGCACCTTTGACCTCCTTGATGGGTCTCATGTGAGCGCTGGATATGTGCACTTGCAGGATCCTCCTAGTCTTTAGGGCAATCTAAGGCGTTCCTAACTCATGCAAAGCCGCGAATCTCGTTGTTGGTGGGGGTTCTGATCGATCATTGTTCTTTTTGTTTTTCGTAAGACTAATTAAAAGATCTGCTAACGATGGGGACTTAGAGTTAACTGTTCGTCTTTAAGCAATAAGTTTTCTAAAAATTAAATGAAGTCTAAAAAAATATACTTTTTCTTTTTAAAACAATAATAACTTAAAACTAAAAATTTGTATTTAAAAAAATAGAAATAAGTTGCCAAAATTGAGCGAAATTTATAAAAACATTTTTATTTTTAAAACAATAAAACTGAAAAATTTGGAGAAAATGAAATAAAAAAAAAATGAAGTAAAAAGAAGAAAAACATGTCTCTACAAATAAAAAAAAAATAGTTTTCTAAACTAGACTAAAAATTTCTAAATGAAATGAAAAGCATGTCTGAAAGTGTATGTATATTTTTCTTTCTAATACAATAAAATTTAAAAATTTAAAATTAACTAAAGAAAAGAAAAAATCGCCTGCCCGAGGACTCGAACCTCGGATCACTCAAATGGGTCGCCAGTGCTTTTTTCACTCGGGCATTGCGACTGTTGCAGCAAGACGTGTGAGCAAAATGATATAGAAGTGCTATCTGTCAAAAGGGCTTTTCACTGCATGCGATAGTTGCAGCAAGGAGCTTCTGTTTCCCGAATAAACAAAATCTTTCAAACTATCTGTGCTCTACTGTCTTGCATATGTTCACAGAAGACCTTTCAACTATCTTAACAGAATTGCCTTGTATAATCATGTGAAGAAATATGCTGATTACTAAAATGATCTCATAGTCAAGCTGGTTCAAGTTATTTAATAAATCCTGGCATAAATCAAAGCAAGTAATACATAGTGATTATTTTCTTTATACTGTATGCTACATATATTGTACTTGTTTAGAATACATATGCATTTCATCTTTAGAATCATGTGCATCATATCCCATACGCACACACCTACTCATGTATCTGTTCATGAATATGGTACACACACATATTTACACGTTTGTTTGTATTAAAATTCTACGTAGAAGTCAGTTAGCCATGGCTTGAGGTGGCACTTGTCGCGTGTTGCAACATGGCCATTGGCAAAAAACAATCACCATAACTCCGCAGACAGTCAGTTGTGTGCAAAAGCTAAGTTGCGAACTTTATTGCAACGCTGTCGTGCAAATTCCAGTTGTGCTAGGAGGAATCCAGTTGTGCTGGTGGTCTCTACTCTCAGCGAAATCTCTGCGCTTGCCACCTCACGCAGGTGTTGCAACGATACTCAAATGAATTTGTATCTTTCCACCAGATAGTATTTGAGAGAGTAATAATTGTGGGTGTGCAATGCAAGCTTAGTTGTTGTTGTTTGTTATTGTTAAAAAAGTAGTGTCTTGATACCAGTAAAACTTGTTGATGCCGCAACAATTTTTAGTTAATTATTTTCTCATATATTTCCATTTTCCACCTGTTTCCACTCAACATAACGCATTTCGCTTTGCTTTGGCTAATTCGAGTTGAGGCAGAGATGATTTACCAAAATAAATTATAGTTGGTAATTTAATGCAAGCCATTAGAGCAATAAAATATGTATTAACATACTACTTAATTTGAAAGAGAATTTGTGGTTGCAATAATTAACTATGGATCTTCTAATTAGAATTTTTTTCAAATGTTTCAAACATAATTTAATAATATGAATTAGCAAAAGCAAATGCATACAAACGCATGTACAAATGTATATAGTTAATCACGTAGTATCAGGTTGACCGAGCTTTGCCCGGAGTGCATATACTTTTTTAAAGTTTTCAAGATTTGGATAGCTTTAAAAAAATATTTTGGAAATTAACAAAAAATGGATTCGATATCTGTTAAGTGAATTCCTTACTCTAAAATTAGATGGCAACCCTATTCCGAAATATCCGGAATGAATGGTACATACCTTGAGCGTATATGTACTGTGTATTCACTAGCAAAAAAGTTGATTGAAATACACAAAAATTTGTATAATAGAACGCGGCACTCCTGATGGAAAACATTTTCTGACCAAATACAATAATACCTTTCAATTGATATCTACATTGCGATGTTTTAAATAAATTGTGTACAATCGAAAATAAGTGGCAACCTTACACTATTGCCCTAAAAGATAACATTTTGTATATAGGGAAAAGTATTGTTTAAGAACCTTCTCTTGGCACACATGAATAGTTATATTTTAGCTTTTTTCTAAAAAAAAATATAATAAATCTGCCATTAAAATAGGTGGTCAACCCTATTTAAAATATTTGTGTTTAATCCTTCCAATGTAATACCTATATTATGATGTTTTAATTAATTTGCAACTAATTTCGAATAATGCCTATTCAGGTGACCTTAAAGTCCAAAACGTTATCTGAACTTTTTTCGACATTACTGCTATTAATTTTTTTTCGAACTAGTTTGGATTTTATCTATTTTCCCGCGATTGGTACAGCCGATTCTGCTCATTTTGTAAACATTTAGAAATAATCGTATTTGCCTAAAATTTATAATTTTTATTTTGGTATAATTTTTTTTTTTTGAAAGGGTCATTCCATATAAAAGAAGAAAACGACGTACAATTTAAAATGTCTTAATTATCCGTATTTCAGTACTACGCTCTTGCTGTGAGACTACATTTCATTAATCTGTTGGAAAAATAGTAGCAAAATAAAAAGAAGCCGTGATACTGTCTATATTGTCCGGGCGCAATCTTCTTCTATGATCTTGCAACTACAACATTGGTATACCATTTTTGAGAACCATCGTGCTGCGACTACAGGTTTCTGCTCTAATCTACTCGAGTAGAAAATGGGTTCTTGTACCTCCTCACAAAGCTGAGGATTAGATCAATTTGGTCTGAGAACAGGGTTTTAGCCATGGTTACCATGTAGACCAATACAAGTCCTTATAATGAAACTGAAGACCACAGATGTGTGTTTTCTATTATATTTAAAAGGGCCAAGTAGGGCTGTTTCAGAGGACTTTAAGTTTTCCCCTAGATTGCCTCTTTATTGCAAGCATGTGGTCGAATCTTTCATTGGTAATTCGCTACTTTTCCACCCACTTTTAATATCCAGGCGTCCAACGCCATATATTAGTTTGATTCTAGTTACATATAAACCTGGGCTACCTGCATCAGGAACGTACGACAACCAGTAAGGGAATTGGTAATTCCTATGCGTGAGTCTAAAGTTTTCAGGGCTTTCTGACTGCTACAGATAAAACAAACTAGTTGGTTTTCTCTAGACCTTTGATCCAGATATCATGCTGCCTCCTAAATAGCAAACGCTTCTTCTGGATACACCCATGATTCGTTTGATCTGCCTAGAATATCTGAGTTACCAGATATTTTTTTGATCCACAAACTGGCTTCTTTCGAGTCTTACTGCAGCAATAACGGCCGTCCCGAACAGTTTCAGCAACCATATTGTACAATAAATTTAGATTCTCGACTCCAAGGCCATCTACCGGCAGCATGTTTTGCAAAGTATCTTTTAACTTGCTATTAACATACATTTTGAATTTGAACGTAATCGGTTTATACATACAAGTTTTATGAATAACTCACTCAAGCGCCACATAGCGAGTTTTCTAGTACCCTATAAGAGGACCATATATGCAAATAATATCTCCAAAAGAGGTGATATGAAAAAAGACCTTTTGAATTTACTTCTCATGCAGATGACGTTTTTGTCATATGTAGTTAGTGTAGAGTGGGGCTTAGTATCAACGAAGAAAAGACGGATGCAGTACTGTTTACTAGGAATTATAATACTCCAAACTGATCCAAGCCATCTGCTGTAACTGTCGGCACCGGACCTATCAGTCACGAGTAAACCGATTAAAACAGTTGCCCGCTTAAAGCTACGGGAAAGTTTTTGCTGCATGTCGGAGACGAATTTCGAAGCCACCATAGAGGTCGAAGGCTAGCGTAGGGACATTAAGATTGCTGGTTCGGTTAATGTCTGATAATATTTAGACAAGGTCGCGGGTGCGGTCAGACTGCGATAAATGCACCATTATAGCACAGTATGTACTTCCTAAAGAAGTGCGACAGAGTGTAGGGCAGCTACACTGACTGGGACGCATACTTGTGCAGGGTTCTTGGGACACCGACATTACCGGAAACGTGGGGCTGACAGACTAGCCAAGAAGGTGCTTTGTCGAAAACTGTGCTGCTAGAGGAGATGTCGATTGCTCTAAAAGCGATTAAACAGACGAAAACACTGAGTTGGAAAGTTTCTAGGATTATGTGCAGAGCGGTAGGTAACAAGCTTACAAGGTTTCTCCCATCTCTTAAGAAGGAAGACGCTAGGCTACTGGTTGGTCTTCAAATTGCCGTTGACCAATGATGAAAGATGGTTTATGACTTAGCCAGCTTAACCTAATCTAACCTTGGAAAGAGAAATCAATCAGCTGTGAATATTATGCTAACTTACTGGACTAGTTCAATGTGGCTTTGAGAAACCAAAGGGTGCAATGAATGGGTACACATTATCCGCCATATCCTCTGGACGCTGTAAAAAAGAATTCAAAGAAATCTAAGATGTTGCGAAATCAGTAAATCGTTTTGCAGACGAAGGAGGAGTGCTGTATTCAGAAATTCAGTAATTTATTGAACCACCTACGTATATTTAAACGTTCAATACAGGAATAATAAACATTTCTATGAGCTCAGGGTTTTAAATGCTTATCAAAAAAGGCATAATAAAAATAGTAGTTAATAAAAAAAGCAGGCAATACGCCGAGTTCAAATCAATTGAGATTGGCGTGTGTACGGTAGAACGCCTATTGCACAGCATTCATTCATAAAAATAATCAGGTCTTCCTTGAACTTGCGCTGCGTTGCGTGGCAGTGTGGCTAAATTACGAGAATTTCTGCTCCAACCATCAACACATTTGTACTTATAACTACATATATATGAAAATCTTCATTTCATTTGCAAAAGTTAAACCCATTTCAATGCCATTTTGTTCCTGTGCACAGAGTTGCATTATAAAGCACTTACGTGCCACATTCACGTTCCACAAGAGAGCAGCAATTGGAGAGAGAGCAACGCCTGACGCATGCGCAAAAACTATACCAGCCCAAACGTACTCGCGCGCGCTCTCTTTGCTGCTCTCGCAGATGGCGCGCTGTCCTTTTAACCGTTAGAGACAAAAGCAATTACTGTCACAGTGCTGTCATTTGTGCCACTCGTTTGCAAGGGAGTTTTGGTGGTGCAGGGAAGGGGGTGGGGAGGAGGTGGATTGTATGTTGCACGAGGACTATTAAGTTGTGTGGACTAAGTCAAGTTGCTTACTGTTTGCTGTTCGCATTTGGGTTCGTTCCACGTACGCACGATTGCACATCGTATGGACAAGTAATAAAGCATTGACCGAGTTTTGTGAGGATGCTACTTATGCTATGCGCTCGGTTAGTTTCGTTAAGGATACCAACGGTAGTGGTAACGGTTGATTTTTGCGAACGCGTATAAACTTCTGAACGATAACGCGTTTTAATTTTCACTGACCAAAAGCGTTTTATAACCTGCGCTAAATACATAGTGTGGTGTGAACGGTCACGAAAAAAAATAAATAAATTTTATGGCAAATAGCTATTAAGCTGATGGGGGTTTAAAAATAAATAATACATTTTTTTGCGGAAAATGTGCAGAAAAAACTGGCAAAAATGCAGTGCGCCTATAATATGCATTGCATAATCAGCATTCGCATATAAACAAAGTTTTTTTTTCTTCTTGTTGCATACTTGCAGGCGCAAAGCGCTGCTTTAAAAGGTGTGTGCATTGGAAAATCAGGCTTGCTCACTTGCTTGCTGACATCCCTATGTCGCATAACGAATGTGTGTCGTTGCGTCGGTGAAAATCCAGCGTTGCAGTGTGTTGGTGTGTCAGTTGAACGCTGCGTCGGCGGTACATTCATGTGTATGTATGTATGTATGTATGCATAAGCTTACACGAGCTATAGTTTAAGGCGAAAGTCGGTCAGTTGGAAGTCTCGGTCGCGGGTTGTAGTCGCAGGCAATGCTGCAGCTTCATTC
>NW_016173642.1:0-184 GCF_001687245.7 Rhagoletis zephyria
GAGATACATATATGTAATCATAAGTGGGCGGTGCCACGCCCATTTTTCATTTTACATTCCTGGTAAGGAATTGTTGCAAGCATCAATTTTGAATAAATTGGCTTTAATATTTACTGATTTGTCGAAGACTTCGTATTTCTCCAAATTACCGTTATATGAGATGTGGGCGTGGTTATTGTCCGAT
>NW_016173642.1:347-11714 GCF_001687245.7 Rhagoletis zephyria
ATCTTCAGTAGTTACTAAAATATCGTCGTTTTCGTATTTCCGAAAATTACCGTTATATGGGAGGTAGGCGTGGTTATTGTCCGATTTTGCCCATTTTCAATACCATCCGTCCTACGCCCGAAAGAAGTACACGTACCAAGTTTCGTTAAGATATCTTAATTTTTACTCGAGTTATCGTGTGCACAGACGGACGGACAGACAGTCACCGCTTAATCGATTTCTCTTTTCATCCTGATCATTTATGTATACATTTGTCTATATCTATCTCGATTCGTTTTGGCTGTTACAAACAACCGTTATGTGAACAAAGTTATAATACCCTTGTGCACAAGTGCGCTCGGGTATAAAAATTAAATAATAAATAAAATTTATAAACGTTCTCTGCTAGAAGTGTACCCAATCACTTTACGCGTTGCCAACCATTACATATTTAATTACATATTTAAAAATCAAAATGAGAGAACGTTGTTGTTTTGACAGTCAATTCAATTTTTATTTGAAATAGCGGTTAAAATGGTTTTAGGGGGTGCTGATTATGTATATATTTTTGAAGTGGAACTTCTTTAGCGGCGGCTGTACTTTCGAAGATTATTGGAATTTTAGTAAAAAAAAAATTATTAATTAATTTATTTATTAATTTTTATTTTTTTAGCCATATTGAACTTTGATGGACTTGAGCGAGCCCAGGATATTGACCGAACAAATTTCAAATTTCACACAGATTCTTTTTTAAAGCATAATGAACAATATTTTTGCTATTAACAATCAAAATTCTAAAAAAGCGGATTTTCGACCCACGCTATTATATATATAAGGGCAAAGGTGAAGGGATCAACATAAAGGTAAAGACTATAAGGAGGATGAGGATACCGATAAGAGCAAAGATGAAGATAGGGGAAGAAAGATTAAAATAATGGTAATTAAAGAGGAAACGATAAAAAGAGAGCCACAGAGACTCAATCTGGGAACTATTTTTTTTTTGGTATCTTAGAGATTTTCCGAATTTTCGGGACTTATCGATAAAATAATCGATTTTTTTTATCGGTTTTGTTAAAGATTTTGTTGTAGATATTTATCGATTTTGTTGTAGATATTTATCGATTATGTTATCGATATTTATCGATTTTGTTATGGATATTTTTATCGATTTTGTTATCGATATTTTTATCGTTTTTGTCATGGATATTTTTATCGTTTTTTATCAAGTTTCTAATAGATTTTGTTACCAATATTATTATCGATTTTGATAAGTTTAATCGAATTTTCCATCGATTTTGTTATCGATATTTTTATCGGTTTTGTTATCGATAAAGATGTATAAAGATAAAAATGAAGATAAAGGAAAACAGAATAACATAAATGTAATTAGAACGAACGGGGGTAGAGGTAGGGAGGGCTCTAGATAGAAAAAGACAAAAAATATAACCTTAAGCAAAAGCAGATGTATGTATGTATATACATATGTATGTGTGTATATTAGTTATGAGGCAAAATAGATATGTATTTAACGCAAGTTTCACTTCTCCAGTGTGGCCTGGGCGCACTTACTTTTTTTATCAGTTTAAAACGTTTTGGAGTAGTTAGAAATCCTCTAAAACCATTTTAAGCTTTATTTTACATAAACAATGTTAGGCTTAAAATTTTACGACGGTTAACACGTCTTAAGAATCCACTAAATATATAAATATGAAAAAAATATATATGAAAAATAAAAATTTTCTTGGCCCCGTTGTTATTTTAGGTAAGAACGTTGTAATCGCCCAAAGGTTTTCCGATAATTCTGCTGGAGTAGCATTCCTCGGCCAGATATAAATCCGGTTCGTACCCTTTTTCGTAGACTCGGTTTACGATCCCGAAGTTACCCAAAGAAAAAACTGCGAAAATAGTTTCAGGTACTTTCTCAAGTAGAATAGACTGAGAACAAAACTCGAATTCGGGAACGTGTCCAGTGGGAACGAAAGTATCTAGAACGTTTCATGGGGAAAGAAATATGGCAACATTTTTAAAAGTTCGTGTCTTAAGTCTTTCGTTGACTTTATTTGCATAATTATGCTTCAGTTCTTTTTTGATTGATTTTAATATTCAAATATTTCAAACTAATGGAACGCTATGAGAAAAATTTTGTTGAATAGTTCAGAGAAGATTTGGTCCCATTTCGTTCTCTGTTAGAAAGGTCCTGAGACTTAATTCCACAAATGGTTCTTCGAGAAAAAGTTCCTTAGACTTTTGTTCCTGTTTTGTTCTTTTGCAAAAATGTTCCAAAGGTTTGACCCCTTTTTCTTCTCTTAGAAAACTTCCCGAAATAATTGTTTACAGTTTGTTCTCTTTGGGAACGTTTCACCGGGTTTTGTGCTTATATAATTCGCATTGAGAACGTTCTAGAGTCTAGACAGTTTTGTTCTTATTTCGCTTTTGGTTTTGAAGCGTTCTCGGTCCCTGGAAAATATAGCTAACTATCTAAAAAAAAATGAAAAGTAAAATTTCAAGCCTTATAGATCATTTATAAAAAATCCACGAATTACGCGTCAAGCGGACAAGGAGAAAAGGGTGATGCTTTAGAATTCCTTCATATTTCGGGTAATTGTATCTGTGTAAAATATGAAATTGTGTGCATTTTTTTCTTTATATGATGGTTCCTTTCGAGTTATGGGCTCCCAAAGAATAGTAAAAATTAAAATTAGCTTTTTTTAAGTATTTTTTCGTATTGAAAAAAAAGTTCAAAGTTCACACAAACTGTCTACAAAACCGTCAGACGGAATTCGAGTGGAGATTGTCGGTGCCAAACCAATTTTTAAACTGCACGTAGCATCATACTTAGTGTGAGGTATATGTGAACAAATTTACGTACCTCCCAAACTAATGCAGATCACACTCTAAAACTTTTAGAGTATTATAACAATATCTAACGGCTCTATTCTGTATCAGTGAAAAATTCTTGCCACAGGTTTTATTACGGAAAAATATATGAAACATTTTTAATTTGTCAGTAACCATTTTTGTCACCGATACAGAATTGGAATATATGGCTATATAAAACAAAAATAAAAAAAAGATTGGTCAAAGTTTCTCAAATTTTGTTTTTAAATTTTCACTTCCGGTGTGGTATAACAGAAAAAGAATTTTTTTTGGAAAATTGATTTCCGATTTTAAAAAGCGAGAAATTTTCTCACTAAATTGCCAAGATTAAACATTTTTTGAAATTTTTTGAATACGAAAAAATACTTTAGAAAACTCCTAATTTAAATTTTTGCTTTTCTTTGGAAGCCTATAACTCGAGAAGTAACCATTATACATATAAAAAAATATATTTACACAGCTACAATTACCCAAAATATGAAGCATCTAAAGCATCACCCATTTCACTGTCCGCTTGATGCAAAATGTCCCTTCTGCATTAGTACTATGCATGAAAGTATTTAAAAAATAAAACGAATAATCGATTTTGTTATTGATATTTTATGGATTTCGTTACCGATAGTTTTGTAGATTCGGTTATCGATATTTTCTTATTTTATTGTCGATATATTTATGGATGTTGTGATCGATATTTTTATCGATATTGTTTGAATGAAGATAGAAAAAAGACAAAATATAACCTTAAGCCTGTCGGTTTATTCACCATTTTGAACCAATGAATTGCATATGGGGCATTCCAAAGCGACGGGTGGGACATTTTAACTCATTTATGCTCAAACTTTTAGTGAATTCTCCCTAACTGTTGATTTGACAAGTGTCAAACTGTTAACACTTCAAGTCAGATATCAGGTTATTACGAAACTGATCATGTATAAAATTCAGTTATATAATTTACATAGAAGTTTAACATTTTCCAAACGTGACAAGTGGGACAGCGATGACACCCGCTTTTCTGAGTTGTTGGAATCGTTTCCCAACTATAGAAAAAGTATAAATAAATCGTTCAAAGCGTAGTAGAATGTTAAGTACCATTTTATGCTTTAAAAAACAAAAAAAAAAATATCTTGTGACGGGTGGGACAACATTTTGTGACATGTGGAACGAGTCACATTTGAGGACACCTAGTTCGTAAATAAAATGAACACTACTGGTTTAATATGAATATTTATTATATTTTTACTACGGGGACCTCATTTAAAGAATGGGAAACTTAAGAATTTGTTTGTGACGTTAAAAAATACATATTATATAAGCATTTTTTGAACGCTTAAAACTTCTCACCATATATGTATTTTTCTAATAACATACCACGATTTTAAAGCTTTTGAATTGTTCTTTCGTGTCGGAAAATTATTATTTGCATTGTCACCTTTAGTACATGAGGAATGCCTTGAGAACTTGATGCGAAAAGATTTCGGCATATTAAATATGCATTTTTAGTAATAAAATAAGCAAAATAGTGAAAAATAAATCGATAAAAATCTTTTATTAAGTTATTATTCTACCTGTTTTACTGTTTCTACAGATTTAAATACAATTTATCTAATTTATTATTTTACCTGAGGCGTCGTCTTCGCTGGAATGACCCATATGTACCTACATACATGCAGTGAAGTTAGTGGGAGTTCCATAAGCGGATATCGATGGTCACCCACTTTTGGTCCGTCTTTGGCATATTTATGTCCGCTTATGGGAATTTAATAAAATATATTATTTGTTCATCAATATACAAAAAAGGAATGAGCCTCCATCTATGGGAGCTTCCACTGTACATATATAGGTTATGAGACAAACTAGATGCATATGTAACGTAAGTTACACAATGTGGCCCAGGCGCACTTACTTTTTTTGGAAACACTGCCAATATATTTACTTAGGATTTCTGGACATCATCTGCCACTGATAAGCTATAATTAATTTCTCTACCTTGTTTTGACTTCAATTTCCAACAACAAATGTCTTTAGCTTGGATGCCCGTTTTTTCCTTAATAGCCCTCACGACCAGGCACCCAGATTAAGGATACCCTCTACTCTGTGTGGCTAGACCATTGAGTGCTCTATGGCCATCTACACGGGTTATTGATGAGAACAAGTAGCTATCTAGAACTTTGTGGACAGATTGGCTGTTAGTGAAAGGGATGAGTGAGTAGACCCTTCTGGACCTTTCATGGTCTAGATGATAATATGTCATAGGCTATCCTCTCTCACTGAGGACTTGAACTAGTTCATCAGCCAGTATAGACCGCAATAGTGGTGATAACACTCCTTCCTGGGAACAGCCGTTTGCCGCCGTAGTGCTGAGTTCTTCCGCTCCTAGGTCCGCCTTGATTGTCCTCTGGATAAGCATATTTCCGATCCATTTGACTATTTTGACATTTTCACCTATACTGCACTGAGGGAAAAAAATATTAAAATCAAATAGAAACGTAATAGATCTTACTATAAACGTCAACGAAAGTACTGTATATTGGTAAATATTCAATTCAATTACGCGCATATTAAAATGACCGCGTTCGTACTGAAAAAGCATCCGTGAAGTGAGTAATCAAGACAAAAACTAAAAAAAATTAAATTTGCATGATTTGCCTGCAGTGGAATTCGAACCCGACCATCTCCGGATATCAACAACTTGTGGCAGATTGTATGGCTAAATAGAGAACGGAACTATTCTGAGTGAAATCTTTGCAGAGGAGAGGAATATCAGTATCCTCTTGTAAGTACCAACGTAGGACCACTTTTAACTAAACCAGATAGAGAATAGCACTCCGAGCTCAAAAATATTCTATAACAAACCAAATCAGATCAATGATTTATTGGAACGGACACGAAAAAGAAGTGAAGGATGACTATATTACATTTTTGATATGCCGGAAAACTCAGGCGTAGTATTTAAGTCCTAGATGTAGATGTACCTAATTTGCTCTGGTACAATTGGATTCACTGAAAAGTTCACGATTATTCCTTTGTCCTACTTACATGCCTGGACAATTTTTATTGAGATACCAGCGGTTTGCAACGGCTTAAGTGCAGCTTGGCATAAATCAGGCTCTGAAACTTTCACCAATTATTATGTCTGCCACTAAGGTATACGCAAAAATCAAGAATGCGAACATTAAAACTCTATCAAACTTAATAAAATCGTAGTATTTACTGCATTAAGTATTCAACATTCCCAGCTCGCGTTAGGCTTTGCTGCTGACCCGTTTCCCTGGTGTACCCACAGGCAACAGTTGAGCTGTCTGCTCACATTCATTTTGATTGAAAACAATTCGTTGGGCACCACGTACATATGTACATATGTATGTACGGGCATATACGAGTAGTTTTATGTTCTCGCCTTTTTGTTGTTCAAGTGAGCAAGTGTATGGTAAACAAGGGAATACTCGCAAACAGTGTGCGTATGGTACAAAAAGGACAACAAATTAAAACGGAGCATGGACTGAAAATCAAAAGCAGTAGACATACGTCAACATTCATAGCATTGTTTGCGAAACATGTTGCAATATCGTTTAACATCCATATGCTTACAGTGGTGGTCACATAAATGTAACCAGTATTTTTTGTTCTTAGTAAAAAATGTATAAAAGAAACCCATTTCTGTTTATTACTTTTTGCCACACCGCTTAAATAACTAAACCTTTCGCCAACTGCATGTTAAAAAACAGGCAAAAACAAAATTGGGAAGCGTTTGTTTTTTTGTTTGTTTTGCTTTATAATTTTTGGAAATATGTGTTCACATGTAATCAAAAGTGACAAAAGTCAAAATTAGACGCTCGTCAGAAAATGGGAAAAACAATCCCGTAGCCCATGCTAATCATATGGGCAAGGGAGATTTTACTTTAAGTCTTTTTTTTCAACAAATTATAACACAAATTTACTCCAAATTTTGCTATAAGGTAAATAAAAGCTCTCTGTACATTTTTAGTGCATAATTTCAAAAATGTCAAATTTTGTCTTGAGCCACTTTTGAAGATCATGCGCGATATACACAGATTTTAAGTACTTGTACTTATGGGGATCTCCCAGCGTGCAACGTGGCGTATGAGTAACTTTGAATTTTATTCCAAGTAGTCGTTAATATATCTACCACTGTATCCAGAAGTGTTTAAATTGCTCATATTGAGTCCAATTCACTAACAGCAAAGTTTAAATTACACCTCAGATCATATTGCTTGGTGGAAATTTGCTTGAGGTAAGAGTTTTACTTTCGTTTGTATAACTGATTCCGGGCCAATCACTATGAGCGTCTTTTAAAGGCAAGCGGCCTTGTGTATAAGGTCTTTCCAGTGTCTAAGGAAATCCGCAGACTTTTTGACTAAAATTTTTGCATCAAAAAACTTTGTTCTGACACCATTTTTTTCAATAATGGTAACATTTATCTGACCCCTACTGCTTGTAGGCGAACAGCATAGACTGTTGAGCAACAAGGCCAAATGGTGCCCACAACACAAAGAGGCGTGCATCTAGGCTTACAAGTGTACATACAAAGCTCTTTCATTATTTACCCAGCCATTTACTACTACGATTCCATTCAGCGTATACCAGCGTATCTTTCGCGTCCTTGACGCAACACTTCATACGGGTGTGATGCAAAATAGGCTGGCATAGAAGAAAAAGTATTGAGATTCGAAAAAGACAAGGGCCATGACACGCAGTTACGCATAATTTGTCCATTGAAATGCATTGCACATACATTGCCATTAGTCCAGTGTACACGGAGAATGAATAAATCAGAATAAACACGTAGCAAAGAGGTCTTCAATCACTACCACTTAGAGCTTCAGTCATTAGTGATCTATCAGAGCACATGCCAATGTATAAATGCTTTTGCAAATATAAGTGCCTTCAATAAGACTCAAAAAAAACATAAAATAAAATTCCGAATGTAGTAATTTATGAGGCCGATAAGAGCCTCGAAAAGAGTCTGAAATGATTATTATATGAGGCCAAAAATTGTTTTAAAGAGTCCAAAATGAGCTCATTTGATGTATGAATTTAAGCTCATATAATTCGGCCTTCGGAGGAAGGGAAGCATCCTCATATCGGACTATTAAATGAGTTCATTATGAGCGTAAAGACTTCTGAAAGCCTTATTTATGATTCCAAATGTTCGCTGGGTAAATAATACTTACATATATATATAGCGGTGATTTTGTATTCAAAACTGAATGGCAAGTTACATAAACCAAAATTGACAAATCTGTAAATGAGCTAAATGACCTTACCACCAAAATCACTTATTGGCATAACAACCATTGAAAGATGAGCAGCAAATAAATTTAAATTGTTGAAAGGTACTTTGCTGAGAAGATGGCTGAGAAGATTGGACAGCTTTTTGTTTATTCCAAACAGCTTAGTTCCTTCTTATATTTTGTAGACATACATATGTACATACAACTACTTTGTGGACTTATTAGTTGACCATTCGGCTTTTAAGCGGCATTAGAGATCAATACCCTGCTGCCGAATTCCCACTAGGCATTTAAATGACAAAAAATTGGAGGCATTTAAAAAATGCCATATGAGGGTGAATTTAATGACTATTTTATTAAAGTAATGGCAAGAATATTTTTTAATACCCAAGCTTGTCATTAAAATTTCTGCCATTTAATGCCTAGTGCAAATCCAGCATTAGTTTGGTATAACATCAGTTCATTTATTTGCGGCTTATTCTTGGCTTTGTTCGGGTCAGTGGATACTTGAAAACGAATTCGTATGTCTAGCTGTAGCTGAACGTGCAGAAGTACTTGTAGTACGAGTGCGAATGCTGCAATACAATTTTTGTTTTGTATCTCCGAATTATGAAAAAGCATCTGTGAAGTACAGTACATAAGCGTATTCAAACGAAAAAATCTACAACCAAAAGTGTGGTTAATATTATCAAATCATTGTTGAAAATATCAACCAAGGCATTGTTAATATTAACCAAAAATCACGTTGATTCCTTTTCAAGTTTTAATTTGGTAATATTAACCAATTTTTGGTTGAGTTTTTTCTCAATTGGCATACTAGGGCGGAGCAGTTTGTGCGGAGCAAAATTTTCGAAGAACGTGTATAGCAAATTCAAATTCTACGATTAATTCTAAGCGAAAATTGCGAAGAAACTATATACTAAGAAGTAATTTTTAAGCAAAAAACAGAACTGACTTCAATTCGCATATAAAAATTTATGAGATTATCGTTAATTTCCTTGTGATCCAATGATCGGATTTAACCAAATTAGTATGGGACTACCTGTGAGGTAACACCTTTCCTTTAAAAAAAGAATTATAGAAATCGGTTAACTTGGTCCAAAGTTTTGCTGTAACATACATTAAAAAAAATTTCCGACGAATTGATAACTTTCCTCCTTTTTGTGAAGTCTGTTGAAAATGCCGTTTGACCCTCTAATTTGAAAAAAGCAGTATATATATATTGTATGAAGAAAACACAAAATTTTGTAAATGAAAAATTAATTTCGTTCAGAAAAAAATTATAATACACTGACTTTTCTTTTAAAAATTTGAAAGGAAAAACTTAATTTTTGGTATAACTAGTTATAGTTTGTTAGAATCGTGATTAAGACTAACATTAATTTTAATATTAATATAGAGATTAAGATTAAGATAAATTCAAGGATTAAAATTAAGGTTGAGATTTATATTAAGATTAACTATAAGATTAAAATTGAGATTAATATTAGTATTAAGATTAAGATTAAGATTAAGACTAAGATTAATATTAATATTAAGATTATTATTAAGACTACGATTACGATTAAGATTAAGATAGGGTTTGAGGTTAAGCTTAAAACTGAGATTAAGATTAAGATTAAGGTTAAGTTTAAGATTAAGTTTAAGATCAAGATTAAGATTAGCACTGATATTAAGATTAAAGTTGAGGTTAATATTAAGATATTTTAACATTTTAACTAAATTCGACTTTTAAAACAGGTGGCAGCCCTCTCCGAAAGTATTTTCAACTTAAACCATCTTTAATCCCTTTCGTAGGGCATTTTAAGACATAAAGCTTTTTTCAAACCATTTTTATTGATACAAATACTTTAATAATTCGTTCTCAGAAATCTAATTAAAAAGCTCACAAATTTCATGTCGAATTTAGCTACTTATTGTACATGGTTTTTGTTGCTACACTTCGAATTTTTTGAGGGAACTAGTTGTTATAATCTCACTACAAGCAAAACAAAACATTACAAAAAATTATAAAAACCTTCCAAAAATTTTTTTACAAGAATGATGACTGCAATTATAGCGAGAGTAACAGTTTGACAAAATAAAACGTAATTAAAGATCATAGAAAATAAGGATGATGTCTATGTTTGCGGCTACCATATATTCCATGTTCTTTGTGATAACGAAAGTGCTGCCACATTCGTAGGAAAAATGGTTTTTGCACAAGTGCAGGAAGACTTTTGTTAAATTAATAAGGAAAGCTCTGAAAATCGGGATTTAATGGGTACAAATATGAAAAATCGAGGCACTTATACATCCCGACTTTTAAAAAAATATTCAGCGGGGCAACAATCTTAAAATCGGTACGACTGGTTACTGTAAATATACCAGACCAGAAAAAATTTATGATTTTCAACGAAAAAGAGTGCTGACCGAACATAACAGTTATTGATGAAAACTGTCATGGAAAAATTCACTATGAAGGAAATGTTCTACAACTAAGTGATACATACCAATCGATTTCTTTTTTCACCGAGACTCAAATTTGAAAATAAATTTTTGTTTGCAATTCTTATGCGAAGTAAAAAAAAAATAACANACAATTATTTTTGATTTTTATATTATATGCCTTAGATAACAGTTTTTGAAAATGTTTATTTATAAAAGTCATCAATAAAAATCAGTCAGTGACTTTTACTTTTAAAAGTCATCAATATAAATTGTGATCGAATTTTATTTTTAAAGTCATTCGTATAAAAGTCATTAAAATTTTTTGCTGTTAAAAAGGTGTTGGGAATCAAAACTTTACTATGAGTTATACAAATGACTTTTATAAGTATGATTTAAAAACTAAACGTCAGTGACTGAGTTTTATTTATGACTTTTATGAATAAAAGTCTTCGATAACTGTTATCTAAGACATTTAATTCAAAAATCAAAAATAACTGCTATTTGCATATTATTCAGATAAAAATAAAAAATAATTGTTAGTTTGGGACTTATAATATGAAAGTCAGAAATAACTGTTATTTATGGACAAAAAAAAAGTTGTAACTGTTACGATCCCTGGTGCTGACAACACCATGAGAGGCTTTCCTAATCCATTTAACCTTATTTATAGCTGAACTTGAAAGTTCGGAATATTTCCTGCAACAAATCAGCATACGAGCGGCAAATACACACGCAAGTGTTACATCAGGCAAATCCTCATGTATTACGAGTGCCATCAACCTTCAGCTTTGTCTGAGAAACAAATAGGAATAGGAATAGGCAACAGCCA
>NW_016173643.1:0-11714 GCF_001687245.7 Rhagoletis zephyria
TAACATTTATTTATGAATTTATTTTTTCTTTGTTTCTTTTAAGAATTTTTTGAATTTTGTTATTTTAGTTTTCCGATAAAAAAACATTGTTTTGATTTAGTTTAATTTTTAGAATTTCCGTTTATTTGATTTAAATTTTTTAAAAGTAATTTTTTCTTTATCAATTTAATTTTCTTTAATTTTTAGATTTTCTTTGTTTTAATTTTGTTTAATTTTTAGAAACTTATTTTATATTTGCCTCCCCGAAAATAAGAATTTTTTCGAGCTAATTCTTAGGTTTAAGTTTAAGAAAGAAAACTATTTTTATTTATCTAAATTTTTTTTAAGAGTATTTTTTTTTCTTTTTAATTTAGTTTTTTGTCCTTATTGTTTAAAATAAAAAGTATATATTTTTTCTCCAATTACATTTTTGAAAACTTTTTGCTAAAAGACAAACAGCGTAATGGTAGCTCCTCCATGTTAGCAAATTTTTTAATTAGTCTTACACAGAAAAGAGCCTTCAAGATAGTTGCCATAATTGACAATTGTTTTACAAAAAGCTTTTACCTTTCGAAAGATTGCTGTGAGTTGAAAGACATTTGCCAGAAATGTCCTGTGAAACTGAGTTTGAAGATGCATGGCGTGTAGACTTTGCTGAAACGCTTTGTCCTTTAAATCTTTTGCTCTAGATTTTCCTCCATCTTTCTTTATTTAAAATATTTTTTTGTTTATTGCCTAAGCATTATATTTGAAAACCCATTTGCTAATGAAAAAGCACACCAAAGCAGATCGAAGTGTTGCGCCAAGTGACGTTTGATGACAAGACTGCCAAAACCAAGCCGAACACAAACAACAACAAGCACACACAAAATCTTCAGCTGTTGACTACGAATAGAAGAGATAGAGCCGCACCAATATGGAGATTCCTTGATGTAAGTATGTAGTCCCTTGATGATGAGCCGGTCGTTTGCCAACGTCAACTTTCAAAGTGCGCCAGTGGAGCACAAAGTTTAACAAAAACAACATCGAAGCTCTTATGCAACTCTGCCAAACACTTCAAAGTATTGCGCTGATTGTGGATAAGTATGAAGTAGACGCAGGAGTATATAGGAGTAGAAGTGGAAGTAGAAGTTGTGTGTGAATATGTACCTTCGATGCTTTTGTTCGAGAAGTGTGAAACAAAATGTTATCCAACACGTTGAAAGCAAGTCTCGCTGGTCGGTCGGCCTATGTGGCAGGCATTATACTAAGTACTCGTACACAACTGATATTTGATGTTGCTGTTTGCCGGTGCTGTTGGACGGCATGTCGAGCGGCTCTTGTTAAGCGCAGACGGCAAAAGTGTCGAAATCATTTTAATTGCTTTCAACAGCGCCAACGACAACAGGCGGCGCCGGCAACAAGGACATGAGTTAGCAGAGTGTGGGCGACATAAAAGTGTACATATGTATAAGCAGGCGGAAGGGGGGTTGCCAGCCGATTGTTTGGTTGTCTCTTTGCTGGTTGGATCGATAGTTGGCTAGACGGCTGGCTCGTTGCTTGCTTGACTGGCTGCTTGGTTCGAAACCACCAGAGGTGGCCATAATGACAATGAAATGAAGGTTGATACTCTCATAGAGTGAGTGAATATTGTAATCAGTTGTCTTTGATGAAAAGGCAGAGCCATTTGGAAATTTAGTGTAATCAGTGTTTTAAAGGTGAATATGGTAACTTGGTATCCATCAACTTCTCTTTGTGAATCGATGAAGTGAGGAAAACGACTTAGTTATTCGGTTCGTAGGGAAGTTTTAGTCGGCGGTCAGGGAAAGACTACAATCTGAACTCAACGTCCTGGCAAGGTGGGCAGAAAGGAACGGCCTAGCTTTTAATACCTCCAAAACGGAAATGGTTCTGCTCACGAAGCGATTTAAAATAGACAACTTTCAAACTCGCTCAACGGTGAAACTCTTAATTTGACAAAAAGGAGGGAAGGGCATTATTATCGACCCTAGAACTTCCTAAAAATGGAATACTGAAGAAGGGAGAGGCAAAGCGCTCACCCTTCCCCTGGAAGAGTACAGGGTTCACGATTACATTCGCAGCGGAGTCCAGGCGGAGTGCAGAATTTTGGATTATCAGACCATAGAATTCGACTTTGACTGAAACTAAGAAATCCATTTTCCGGACGGAAATGGCTAGGTACATATCGATCTAAGCGATGATGAAATCAATATCTCCACAGACGGCCCCTCTGTTGATACTGGAACGGGGTACTGTTTAGATAAAAAACAATTTTTAAAATACAATTTCCTCAAAAGTTTTTCTAAATACAATATTTTTTTTCTTTTCGATAGTTTTTTCTGCTTTTGATTGTTGCCTTCAGAAAAAAAACTTTTTTTATTAAAAAATATTTTTTTCTTCTAAAAATTGCACTATTTTCTCTAAAAAATCATTGCTTTTTCAAATATTGTTTCTAAACATTTTCTTTTTATTTTTTTATAATTTTTTTCAAATTTTTTATTTTTTTTTTATTTACCTTGTTTTAGTAAACAAATTTGTTATAAAAATAGCCAAATAAAGCTTAGGCGCATTAAACACCAGAACACTATAAAATTATTCACACAGTTTAAGCAGATTTAATTTTCTATTTTTTAGACCTGATTTCATGAAGGAAAGCTCCACAACGTAGTCCTTCTAGTACTTTAAAAAATATTATATACCAAAAACAAAGTAGTGAAGCAACTTTCTTTAAGACTCCCAAAGCCTTAGCCTGCAACAATTCCTCAAAGTAGCTACGTACAGCAAAACTATCCCACTCATTTGCCTCCCTCTCCAGCGGAAGTGAAAACAAAAAAGATCAAAGCAATGCCACTTGAATATTTGGCGTTTTTGCGAGTGTTGCTAACGACGATAAGGCAGCGGAAATTGTGTTTTTGGCAGCAGCAGCGGCAGACATTAAGTGGAGTAACAACTATGCATAGTAGTAGAAGACAACAATAGCAACTTGTGGCGTCAACAATAAAAAAGCAAGCAAAAAATTTAACGAAAAACTTGCCACAAAAATCGCATGTCTGATGCCCATTTAGTGGCATAAAATTGACCATTTGCCTTTCGAAAAATGCTACTGATTTTCTTTGAGCGTTTTGTAAGTTGATGTTGTTATTTTTTTTTTTTAACGTTTTGTGTGAATTTTGCCTAGAAAAATGAAAAAAAAACCGTTTATCGCATGTTAGGATTTGACGGAAATTGCCTGCTATGGCTTCTGTCTGGCTGTGTGTTTGAATGTGATTTCTTATTGGAAGGGGTTTAGTATGTTAGTTGACATATGTATATGTATTTGATATATTTGTCGCAATTTGAACTATTAAATGCTTTGTTTTAATAAAAGCGGATTTAGGCAGTTGATATAGCAAAGGCAACCTGTGGAATTTCAAAGAATGTGAGTTCTGCTTTTATATGGCAATATGGTCAAAGCCAGAAAGGTTCTAAGAGCTCTTATCATATAAACTCCCTCTTGCTCGTGCTTTTAAATTCTATATCTACATACAGTGCCGGACAAAAGTATTGGCACAGAGAATTTTTCGCAATATCTGAAAAGTTTTTTATTCTAATTTATTTTCGATAATTTATTATAAATATATAGTTCGTCCTACACAAAACACATAAAAACAAAATCTCTAAATTTTGTGCAAAACTCAGGAAAATTCATTTAATTTGCATACTTATTTGCAACTTTCTATTCAGATTTTTTAGAAAAATTCGAAGTATGCAGTTTTATAGCTCAACTAATTTTAGTATAACAAAGTGTAAGCTTGAAGGTGCTAAAAAATCGCATTGATTTTTGGTAATTTTTTTTCAGTCAGGTTCTTCCGTACAAAGTATGTTCGACAACTATTTTTTGTATGGAGAAAATGAGCAACACCTTCTACTAAAAAAATGTCCAAAAATCAACGCAATTTTTTAAATACTTCAAACTTGCACTTTGTTATACTAAAATTAGTTGGGTTATAAAACTACATACTTAGAATTTCTCTAAAAAATCTGAATAAAAAGTTGCAAATTTATTGAATTTTCCTGAGTTTTGCACAAAGTTTAGAGATTTTGTTTTTATGTTTTTTGGTGAAGTACGAACTATATTTTTATTAAAAAATATTGAAAATAAATTAGAATAAAAAACTTTGCATATATTGCGAAAAATTCTCTGTGCCAATAATTTTGTCCGGCACTGTATGTCTGTGCCAGAAATTATTCAGCTATCCGGAAAATAGGTCTCCATATAAGTGTTGTAAGCATCCAGCAGCGACGTGATGTCAAATTCATTAAATTTTCAAAGAGAGTCTTACAAAAGTAAGTGCCAAAAATTTTCAGGTTTTCTTACTCGAAATATGCGTAGTTTGCTTTTTTTGTGAAAAGGGCACTCAGTACGGTCTCTGCCGCCAAGCTTTTTCCAACTGGCAGCCCTACTAACTAAGAACACATCGATTTCATATAACAGACTTTGATTTGATACTCTGTCTAACAAAGCATTCTTGTTCTCTGCTAACAAAAAATAAAAAAAATATGAAATTTTCGAACTCATAGGCATCTGTCATAGTTTTTAATTCAACTTGATTTGACATGAAATGCATGTAAAATATCCTCCTAGATTGTGTGCTCTTCGTATCAAGCTAGCCTTGCTGTGCAGCCAATAGACCTTAAAACTAACAGACATTCCAATAGATATGTAAACACAATTGAATATTTCGCATCAACTGCTTTTGTAAGTAGTCAAACACAAATGAATTTGAAAAAAAGAAAGAAATCAAACAGGAAAAAAATGCATCAACACAACACGTCCAGTGTAGTAGCTGCCAGCAGCAGCAGCAGCACCCCAACGTCAACAGTGATGCCAATAATGTAGGAATTTATAACAAATTGGAATGCAACACAAACACAAGTGGCACCACCCGAGGAGCTGGAGCAGATGGACCCGACGTAGGGAAGAGTGAAGGAAGACGCGTGCCGACGGATATGCAGTTTGACAAGAAGAGCACAACTGTGCAAACACACCACACAGAGGTAACTAAATAAAAACGCATACTCAGCATAAGCTAGTCACACATACATACAGCCATCCCTACACACAACTCACCTCACCTCATGGCTGAGCAGGCGCCTGGCATCGCTAGGGAATAGCAATGGTGTGTGTGTGCGACAGCAGCTGGTGGCCATCAGGTTTGTTTGCATTGGAATTTGTATTTTCTGATGTTTGACTTAATACGCATAAAGGACACTTAAGTAAGCAAAAGCTGCAAGCAGCTGGCGGATGATGCAGCTGCTTTGGAGGAGCACCGCAGGTGGACGCTTAGTTGATAAAGTTGGCAGTGCAATGCGAATAAAACATAAAAAAAAAATGTGAAGGTATTGTTGCCATGCTAGAAAGTGTGTGTGTGTGTGCGAGTGCATATCTTGCTTGCAACATAAAAGTATGTGCAATTCAATTCAGAGAGTAATCTGGGTTTCCTTGCAAAGCAAACACATACTTATGAGCAGACAGGCTGATATACAGTGGCGAAAATATATGTAAATAGATAAGCGACATTTTCAAAAGTTTTGGCTAAATTTCTTTTATTTATGTAATGTTTATAATTTTTGTAGCATTTTAAAGCCACGAAAATCCGAGTTTTCAAATTTGTACAAAAACTAAGCAAATTGGACAGAGTTCATAAATTTTTAATTAGATAGCCAAAAAAATTTATTACAACAACTGGGTTGAAATACATATAGGATATTTTTTTTAACAGAGTTATATCCTTTTAAAATCAATAAATTATGAAGCTAAATACAATATCACAACAATATGTATGTCAAACGAATCGAATTCAATAATGATTTCTTTCGAAATCAAAACTCAACTCAAGTAACATATTTAACGAAAAATATTATTTTGGGCATCAAAGTATAGGGTTTTGAGAAAGCTGAATTTTGAACATAAATATGTATGTTTGAAGAAGGTTGCCAGCTGTTTAGGAATTATAATTTCGAAAACATTTTTGAGTGGGCCTGCCACCAGTTCAGAAATTCAAAATCAATTTAATTAGCAAGGAAAATAAACTCTTTTTTATGGGTGCCAAATGAGAGCGGTTTAAGAAACCTTTGTTTCGAAAATATTTTTGACTAGGGTTGCCACCAGTTCACATATCTAACATCATTTTAATTGACATGATAAATGAAATCTTACTAATATCATGATTGCAAACGTTTGTGAGTGAGCGCGTGAATATATTTTCTGCTTTTTATTTCAAAAATATTTTTGAAAGGGTTTGCCACCTCTTTAAAAGTCTTATTAAATTTAATCGGTTAATTTTAGAAAATATTACATAAATGCTTTTGAGGCACAGCGAAGCACGGCGGATATATGCTTATAAGTTATAAAATACCAAATTTATTTTAGTAAAAATTCGGATTGAAAAGTTTTTTTGTCCAATTTTCATAACTTTGATACAAAGTTTGTAATTCGTTCTTAAGTGGTTTTTGTGAGATAACGAGCTATATTTAAAAAAATAATAATAATAGACATTAAATAGATTAAAGCTGGTTAAAAATTCCCGTCCCTGTTTATATTTTCGCCGCCGTACATACTTTTACTTGTACATATGTATGTATGTATAACTAATTATATACATACTTGATTGTAAGCAAAGCGAAGCAGCATACTTATTTCCAACCCCATATTGATAAGGTATTCCCACTCAAGCTAAGTCATACTTTAACCCATCGCCCACCACCTTCACTCACTCTATTTATTTACGTGTATGTTTGTACTCCTTGTTTACATTTTGCCGCATTCATCTTCCGCTCAACGTTGCCGTGCCACTTGTCTATTTGTATAAGCAACAAATCGGATGTATTGATGAAGTTGTAGAATCCCACAGATCCTGTGCTGCCGTTGCACACTTGCACCCCTTCATCGTTGAGCTTAAATACTTTTTTTCCCAGAACTTCCGTTCCGTACTCTGTTGGGTTTCTCAAGGCATGAGACGAGCAAGCAGCTTGCCGCTACGTTGCATTATTTGTTGCTGTTACGCTCGGGAAGTGGACTTAACAATGCATTACTTGTTGCTCTCGGATTGAGCTTTGTTGTTGCACTTGCACTTTTCCCCTTGTTTCTGTTGTTGTTGTTGCAATTGCAATTGACAACATGAAATTTGCCAATTCGCTGTCTGTTTATTCAGCATTCGCTTCATTTCTTGCTGCACACATACATTGCGCATTTATCGAATCGTCTGATTTTGCTCATTTTTACTTCCCTCTTCTTTTTCGCATTGGTTTTATCGCCTCGTAAAATCAAAATAAATTTGTTGATGTTGCAAATATTGGTAATTTGTTGCGGTTTATTGGTGCTTGAGCAGCTCAAGTGCACTCATATAAGTACATATTAAATACTGTATGTAATGACGATAAGTATGTAGATATTTGTGCGAATAAGAAGGGTTGCAAGAGATAACATAGACTCCCAACAGAGAGGAGCTCTATATAGCATTTGAACATGCCTAAGTTTGTAATTATATATGTGTGTATTATATCTTCTTTTCTTAAATGTGGCTATCGGCTTTATTAAAATAGATGCCTTTCAAAAATAAATAAATAAAAAAAAACACCGGATTTCACAAAACCCCAATTCTAAGGTGAAGAACGGGGTAGCTTTCACAAAAGGTTGAAATAACATGGAGCTGATCAATGACAGCCAAGATAATGCAAAGCGTATAATTCGGCTCATGATTCCTTACGGTGGCACACAACGATCGAGTCTCAGATGAAACCGGGAAGAAGACCTTTGAATGCATTTCTAAAATGGTCCTACTCTCACTAACCCTAACCCTTACGGAGACCCGGTTTTATCGAGGCCATATGCCATCGCTTCATAGGCACACAAGTGGAATCGACCACGTCCACACCCGACCCGACAGCAGCACTGCATCCATTCGAATTTATCGGCATGTTTCGACACAAAATAGGGACCGGCAGTAAGGGGAAAAGCAATGCTCCTAATTTTGCATCTCCATCCAAATCATTTGAGTGCATCCTCCTCCCACAAGAGTCTATTGTTTTCCGTGAATATTTGGGCCTTGGAAATTTGAAGTAGCAGTAGGATTGCCAGCAAGCACACAGCAGGATTTATCCTGCCTACTTTCAGCTTCTTTATATACGAATCGGTACAGACCTACACCATAACTGAGCGATCGTTGGCAGATAGATAACTGCTTCCCGAATCGGGCTACTTGTAAGCGAACTTTCTCAGACTCTGAAGAAGATTTGCATGGTAGGTGGACTATCCAGATTACCGGACTCTGCTGCAAGGGCGGGTGCATTTCCACTATACAGAAGTTATTCCCTCACATGGTTTGTCAGGCCAGCCTTTCTAAGAGTATTCTTTCCGTCATCCTTCTTATTGCTGAGAATCACCAGCGTCATTCGATTTACTCGCATCGACTTTTACGAGAGCAAGCCTTACTGGCCTGCGCTACTTTTGACTCTAACAGGTCTATTCTGCACGTTACCGAAGATTTTGTAACCGGGTAATTTTACTTCCAAAAAATGTTACCAGTTCTTGTCACTGCGATTCTAGGTACGTNGATTCTGGCATTGCATATTTCACGGGGCAATACTTTGTTACCAGCTTATGAGATGGTAACAAAATTTACCGGTTACAAAAGTACACAGAATGCTACTAGAAGAAACTATCCTGTAAAACCGGCAAGTGTTTCCTGAAATAAGCCAGAAAGGGTGGTGTCTGAATTACTTCTCAGACAGCGACGAAGGGCGACAAAATTCCTGAGATCCATGTCTAATTTCCATAGACATCATCAACTACGACCTGTAGCTATTTGGACTACAACATACTTAGATGGCGAACAAAGCTTCTTACCTTTTTTTAACTCGATTACCTAGTTAGACTCATAACAGAGAATTGTCGGTTTGTTGAAGAATATTGCTTTCACAGTCCCATTCTTTTTCACTTTCCTCTAACCCTTTTTCTAGGCCTTAAGTAGTACAATGGGCAATTATGACTGATTTTTTAGAAAATCGTTTTAGTCTTCCAGCCTCCCACCAATAAAATGTATTCCAAATACTACAACGATTCAAGTAAACGTTATCTCCGATACCTAGGTGGAAATTACCTCTCCCAATTGACGAACAGGTTGAAATTTGTAGAGGAGGTTTCTACGTGGAATTCTAAGCAAATTTGCTGAAGAAACTGTTTGTCTAAAATCAATTTGGAGTTTGCCAAATTGCGAAAATGTTTTTCGAAGAAGATGTGAAAATTTTCACTGTTGCGCCCTCTAGTGCAAGTTTTAAGATAAACATAACTGCCGAAATGAATTCCTCATACCTAAAAATTTCTTATACCATGTTTTAATACAACATTTAAGCACTTCTTTACAAAACTACAGAAAAATACTAAGAAACTTATATTCGCAACTTGGCAAACTCCAAATTGATTTTAGACCCATGATTTCTTCGGCAAGTTTGCTTAGAATTACACGTATAATCCTTCTGTGCTATAAGCGCATCGTCGAAAAAATCTCGCATACAAATTTACCCGCCCTAATATGTATAGAACAGTGTTAGGCACGCTGCACATTAGAGCGATATGATAGGCGATGCGATAAGCGATACGATATGAAAGCAACATCGACATGCTGAGTACGGGGAATTGGTAGGAAGCGATGATAACTGTGAACACTTACGCGACAGCGACACTGCGGCGACATATTTCGCTTGCGTATCGGCCGAGCGACACGGTGTTCTATCACACCGCATATTTTGGTATATTCAGAATATGTAATACTGTACTGTTGTACCTAGTGCTCTTCCGAATACCACCCTGTACTCGATGCCTGTACTCATTAAAAGTATCGAAGAGAAAATTCGATGCTACTCAAAGTACGGCTAGGAAATATTCGATTCTATTGGTACTCGAAAGTACTCAGGCGAGAAATTTTAGTTCAAAGACCGTAAGCAATATAACAACATACAGCGGAGAAAATGCCTTTTTATTTCCTCCTATTTTGAAATGGGGCTACTTGAAAGTGCTGAAACGTTAAGTAAGGAGAAAGCTGATCATTTACTTGTATTTGATTCTTCTGCTTCAAAACGAGTTCTGGACGGTGCTTCCGGAAAATCACTAGTTGTACCGTTATTCTGGTTAAACAGTCGTGCTAGCATACTATTATGCTGCTATACTACTCGTTGTTAATTTTTAAGCAATATTAAATTTTATTCAGCTGTTTCATAATTATAATTAATTACTTCGTAAATTTTCAAGTTTCTGCTGTAAATTAAGAAGAACTTTCTTATATTTCTGCCATTAATTATTTCGTTCAAACTTCTGACTGTTATGCCTCTTAATGGCAACGAAAAATTGCTGAAAGTAAGCGAAACTTTCACTATAGTTTTTAGCCAAATTAAAAGTTTAAGTGTTTACTCTTCAACAAAAACCAATGAAAGGCAAATTAAAACTACAAGAACAAATTGAAATAAATTCTTCGATGTGTGTACAAGCGGAACATATTTCCAAACAAAAAAGAAGCGCTCTGAGTTGCAAAGTGCAATTGAAATTGGATGCATACATATGTATGCATGTATGTATAAGCGATTGTTTGAATTAGTTGTAGAAAGAGAGAGCCAAGTAAGAATATTAACAAAAAAGCGAAGTGCACCCGGGCCACACTGTAGAAGAGAAATTTTCTTAGCATATCTAGTTTGTCCCTACCCTACTCCGTTGTGGTTTGGTGCCCTGTGAATTCGTGTAACATAAACATAAGGGCCAAAACAGACCAGACATGCGTAGTTTCTGTATAATTTGACTGCAGCGCCATCCATTGGGTCCATTTTTTGCAGAATTATTACTTATCATAATATGCATTATGAATTTCATCCAGAATATACAATAAATACGGATTTATAGATAACTACACTCCAGCGCCATCTAGCGGAAGCAGTACTAAATAATTGTCGGTTGGAAAAAAAAAATATCAAATTCTTATTTATCGCTCCAAAAATTTTCTAATATGAATTTTCAGAGCAATCGATAATCGTAAAATTTCGCTCAAAAACGCTGAACAGAAGCCATTTCAAGGACGCGATATTAAAAATTTGTATTAAAGCAGGATGTTTTCAACATAAATTCTTTATGAAAGCTATTATCGGACTACTAAAGCTAAGCGAGTCTCTTTGCTATGCTTAATTTGAAACCAATAATAAAATTTTTATGGAAAAACTTCCATTCTACCGTAAACATCAAACGAAACAAATGATGAGTACTGTCGAGATGCGACCGTTCTTCTAGTTTATAAGAGCCTTGGAGATTTTTTCAAACTCAGCATGTCGTTCAACTTGGAAAGTACAAAATTACTTACCGGAAAACTTCCTGCTTTGGAACTAAAACGTCACCTCTAGTTTTTATATTTTTGAAGAACTTCGGCAGGACTTTGAATTGATTCGATACGTTCCAGTTTTTTCATAAATTTCGATGATTTGATTAAAATATAGAAAAATAAAGCTTTATTGATGCCTCGATGAATTTCAAAAACACTAAAATTCGATAGCTCAATCAAACTCATTAACTCGAAAAATTTCGATAACTGTGCGCTTAAGGAGGAGTAGATGAACCTCGTTAACTCAGAAATTTTCATATCTCGATATAAATCAACATATCGATAACTCGACAAATTTTGGTTAACTCTAAAAATTTCGATATAGATTTCGACAAA
>NW_016173644.1:0-11714 GCF_001687245.7 Rhagoletis zephyria
TCTCATATAACGGTAAATTTCAGAACTGCTTGAAACTTCAAAATCGAAATTTAAGGACTCTAATTTACTCAAAATTGATACGCCCCGGCTTACCATGTAGCCGTAGCTTTCGGTAAGGTGAAAAACATATATTTAATACGTGCGCCGGGTATTTAATGTTCGGCTCTGCCCGAACTTAGACTTTCTTACTTGTTTTTTTATTATAATTGTGGCGAAATAAAATCGATGTAATTTTTTCGTCAAAAATAGCCCTCGTAAGTCCATCAACGCCGACAAACATAATAGGGCTGAATATTTACTTTTTAACAATGTTTTTTTTTGTAAGCTTTGTACTACGATTTTTTCTTTTACGAAAAATAGAAAAACACAAAGTCTTAGTGGTAGAAGTTATAACTGCTATTTCGAGATCACCACATCCTCCTAATTTTATTCTAAAATCCGCAGAACTTAAGCAATCTCATGATTTTTTTTTTTGTATTGCATTCCAAACATATCGTGCGTTTTGTGTTATGTGAAAAATTTATAGCAATATTATTCATATTGGCCCCAGTTTTTCTGGCCTTTTTATTTACTTTTTTAATGTGACGTTCTCCCAGAAAACGAGTGACATGTGCCTAGTTACTTATGCAGATATTAAGCTATACAATTTTAAAGTAAAACATTTTGCTTTAATGTGCCAAGCACAATAAAAGTACCGAGTTTGGTACAAATTGGTAGAATGGTTACCGAGATACATATATGTATGTGATCATAAGTGGGCGGTGCCACGCCCATTTTCCAAAATTTTATCATAAACGTATTTCTTGGTAAATAATAGTGGCAAGCATCAATTTTGAATAAATTAGCTTCAATATTTACTGATTTATAGAAGATTTCGTATTTCTCTAAATTACCGTTATATGGGATGTGGGCGTGGTTATTGTCTGATTTTAAAAATTTTCGGCCATTTGGTATGCTCTGCCAAGTCTGGAAGAACCATAAGTGCGCGTGGTTATGCCCATTTTTCAAAAATTTATAATATTCTTTTTTTTCGTCTAAATATTATTGCAATTTTGAGTGAATAATCTTCACTCTAAAATATCGGAGTTTTCGTATTTCTGAAAATTAGCGTTATATGGGAGGTAGGCGTGGCTATTGTCCGATTTTTCCCATTTTTAATACCATCCGTCCTACGCCCGAAAGGAGTGCACGTACCAAGTTTGTTATGTGAACAAAGTTATAATACCCTTGTGCACAAGTGCTCTGGGGTATAATACCCAGCAATCAATTTCAAGTAAATTCATTCATCATTTAAAGCATATTAACTGACAATGTACACACTAGGGTATTCGATCATTCGGCTTTTTTCGAAAACCGAGTTTCGAGTTATTCGGAAAATTGCAATTTGAAAAAAAAAACGGTTCCCCATTTTCTAATTAAGAAAAAAACATATTTTCTCTTAACTAATACTTACTGTTAGTGCGAAATCATGACCAGAATTACAAACGATAAGACAGCTAAAATACGTATATGTCACTTTAGCTTAGAAATAGGTAAGGCAAAATAACCTCGAAGTATTTAGGAATAAAAGTAAAACAGAAAAAAATAGTAAAAAATTCATACTTTATAGGTTTTCCTTTTTCGGGAAAATCGAGCATGTACAACCATCCACTGAACAAGACCGACTACATGTATATATATATATATATTATTATAGACGGGACATTCATCGATAATCAATCAACACCGTCTTCAATTCTATCATCGGAGACCAACCTCACTTATCGTAGACGAAGAGCTCGAGATGCTTCATGAGTCTCGCGATAATAAGACACCACTCCATTCTGGATATTGTAGCTAGTTAAACTCTTCTGTCCAATTTGAATAAGGTTCCTCGACAACACTAAATAACCACCTCTTTGTATGCCTACTCACATCAGCTCATTTAACATCCCTCTCCCTATGGCCCTGAATCTGGCCTTTTCCTAAGCTTGCCGATAAATGTTCTTAAAATAAATATTTAGAGCTTTCAGATTCTGACATATAAATAAACTAGGTGAAGACCTGGTTTATTCGATTTTAAAAATCCGTTTTATTCATTATTCGAAAAATCAAAGTTAAAAAAAATCGAGCCAATACTAAAAAAAAAAGCCGGATGAAAATGGTTTGGAAAAATAGATTCAATCACCCTAGTGCATCATTTTTGCCAGTACTTAAACGCTTTTTAAGCGCCTTTTACCTTTCGGGGAATTTTTCCAAACTGCCTTCTCGACGAATTGGTTCACTGATTGAGTGAGTGATTGGGTGAGTGACATCGATGTCAACTCGTTAGTGGCTTCAAACAAAGTTAACGAATTCCATTTCATTTTGGCTTTCCATGTCACCTAGAACCAACCGCCATCTGGGTTGGCAAAATGCTGACGGCTGTAACTCAATTGAGGCACAATTACCTCACTTTTCATTCAAAATTGTTTGGCTTTTTTTTGAGTGTGCAAATTGATGAAGTCAGCGCAGCAAAATAGAAACGAATACAGAAAATAGATGAAATTGGAATTCAAGAATGTATGTAGGCATACCACTACCATACAATGTACAATATGTACTCGTATCAAAAATATGTTGTATATCGGTGACATTTTGATAAAACAACTTATCTCGAGTTAGGCAATTTTCTCTTTAAAGTAATATTTCATTGGGTTTTCAAACACAATTGTAACGATTAGCTAGCCATATGTATAGTTTAAGATGCCCTTTCAATAGAAGCTTAACAAAAATGCAAATATTTTGAAGGGAACTCTTTTTTTAATCCAAATTCAAACCTACTTAAGGCACTTAAGCTGTTTTATTAAAATGCCACATACATATAAATATGTATGTATATGCATGTATATGCTTACAAGTTAAGTGCTCTTATTCATAATTTAACGCTTTTGGAATACAACAACTAAACAGCTAAGCAGCCAATTTAATGGATAATGAAATACTTTCCATAGAATCAGCAGCGGCAATTGCAGCTGAAATGTGGCAGCAGCACGCGCTCAACACCAGTAATGCAACCACAAGCCGCTCAGTAGCCAGCTGCCACATTCTGACAATCAACCTGAAAACTGAATTTCATAGTTTTACGGTACTTAGTCTGCGCGCAGCGAAGCGTTTTAATTTAAAATGTTCATACAAAAGCGCATTGATCGCCTCCTCCTGCTCGCCCATATCGCACATCCCACATCACCAAGTATGGATGCACAACTTTTCATTGCAATTGTGCTGCTAGCTATTTACTACAAACTGAAGTGGCAAGTGCATTTCCATTTTCAGTTAGAATTATGCTCAAGTACACAACGGTTTTAAAATTGTGGTTTGAATATTTTGCGCTTTTACGTTCTCTTTTTTTTTTTAATCGGATATTTTTAGTTAAATATATAAAACTTATTGCATTTGCGCCTCCAAAAAATAGCGATGTGCAGCGTGTTTTTGTTCATTTACGGTTTAACCTGCGGTCACTGTTTGCTGCTGACCACTGTCAGTGCAAGTCCTCGGTCGCTTGCTGAAAAAGAGAGCAAGGCTACAGCTGTGGCCGCAGTCATGGCAACAAATTCTGCACAAATAGAAGTGGGTATTAAAAATGCGGAAAAGGATTCGCCACAGCAGGCAAATGTGTCAGCTTATCAACGAGAAAGTGTAAAGCCGAAAGCGATTCGCGCGGAAGCTGCAGCGTTGGAGACTTCTGCAGTAGAATTTAGCGAAGGTTTGTACTAAGTACTCATTTGTACATATCGATGGACTTTCGACAAAGCAGCTTCTTTGTTTCTCGGTTGGTTGGAACTTGAAGTAAAATATAAGAAACTTCCGATTAAAAATGTGAAATTTCTGGAATTAATCTCCAATAATGATATCAATTAGCCCAGTGTGCGCCGTATCCAGTGGCGCATTTTTTACCTAAAGCACAATAGGCCCAGCCAAAAATTGGCTAATTTAAAATAAAAATAATACTAATTTCCTCAAAAAATTCGTTTTTTTATCTAGATATTCTTAGAAACCTTCTGAGTATGCAGTTTTTTGGCCCGTTCAATTTTAGTAGCGCAATTTAAGTGCAAATTTAAAGTAGCTAGGACTGACTGTGATTTTTGGTTGCTCATTTCCTTATTGTCGAACATACTTTGAATGGAAGAAAATGCGCAAACAAAAAATTACAAAAAAAAAAAAAACAATGGCAACTGCGAGTTACAAAAAACTTACAAGAACGGTGATTCCGGATTCTTTTCTTCCGATTGGCTCCTGTTCGCGAATAACTGCACAGTTTTCAGAATTTTTAGTTGCTAAAATGGTGATGCTTTTCCAAATTCAATTAAACTGAAAAATGCATGAAAGAAAATACGTTAAAGAGTGCTAACTATTTGTATTTTATTTTCTTCCTAAAGCAACCCTTACATACTACCTTTACTCTCCGTTTCCGTAAACGCAATTATTTTTCCGACATGCTGTCTTAAATTATTATTATTAAAAATCTGAAATCCTGACATGTAAACTTTATTTCACCGGACTTAACGCACGGAGAGCATATTTGCATTTTAATTCACAGTTTATATTATTAAGTCACACTTACATTCTATAATACACTGTTGAAATAACCTCTCTCTCTCTCTTCTTCTTCTTCTCCATCATTACACAGGTCGTGGCAAGTATAAGCGACGCAAAATGTTGAAGTACCTGCAGCCGTTGCTGGTTGGTGTTTTAATTGTAAAGTTCATCCTGCTGCCGCTCGTTCTGAAAACGTTAACCGCGCTCTCGACATCGTCATTTGTGATGAGTAAAATTGCATTGGCAACTGCTGGACTATTTGTGCTTAAATGGCTATTTTCCGGTTCCGAGGACGGCAGTGGCTACAATGGAGGCGTCAAGGAGCGAACACATTTCGAGATTGTACATTTACCATTGCCACTGACGAAAACATATCAAAGGGGAAATGCAGGTGGTGACGTCGTTGGTGGTTGGAGTGATTTATCGCTAAGTGGCAGCAACAGCATATTGGCTGTAAAGCATGCAAACAACAAGCCCAGCAAATATATACCAGTAAATAGCGCCAAGGAAATGGCTCATATGGTGGCAGCTGCAGTGGCGACAGACAGCGTCGGCGGCAATAGCTATCGAAGCACGCGACCTTATGCTCGTCCCTATGACGCTGCTTTTTATGGTAAACCTTTTTTGTAAAAGCGCATATTTTTGATCAGGCGATTTCCCAACGATTACACTGGCATTTACATAAGCAGTACACAATTACCTTCTTTTTAACAATGTTTGCGCAAGTATTTAATTAATCATTATATTCGCTGATTAAAGCAATGGTATTAACTTGCACCATCTAAAGCTGTAACACATAACTGAAATGAATTTTAGCATGAATATATTTATGTATTTACATGTTTACTGTAATTACGAAATGCGAAGATTTGTATGAAATTAAAAAACAGGTTTGTTAGATGAAAAAATCCGGTTTATTCCATATTCGAAAAGTCAAGATTTCAAAAAACCGCCTATGGATATTCAAATAAACCGATAGAAACCGGTTTGAATCGAATCGAAATCGAATGAATCACCCGAATATATATGTATTTATATGTATGCATAAATATGGATATATTTGCTCTTACTTTTTAACTAGTCTTAATATGTGTAAAAATTGACGGATTTATAACACCGTGCGACAGTCAATTTTACACATGAACAAGTAATTTTTAGCAAAAGAAAACCGACCAATTCTCATATTAAAAACTATATATGTATATACATATATATCTCATAATCCAATGATCGGATCTAAACCGGATTAGTTTGGGACCACCTCTGAGATATTACCTTTCCGATGCAAAAATTTAAAATTATTAAACAAAAAAAAAGTTATCGAAATCGGTTGACGTGGTCGACTGACCGTATGATATACCTACGGTTTAAATACTTCAATTTCTTTGTATACAAGGGCGGTAGCCAGCATTTCATCTAAGGTGCAGGAGTTTATATAGAGGGTAAAAATATTTTAAATTGTATTTTTTTTGTGTATATAAAACGAGATTTTGGGTTTAAGCAAGTATAAGTTTTCTGGTAGCCTTTACAACGATACTAATTTTTTAAAAATAGGTTAGTAATTTTTTTGGTTAAAATATTTTTCTTTATAAAAAAGGTATTTTTTGCTTTCAAGTGCTTTTTCTCAAATTTTTATACACGAAGTATACAATATGCACACCAGAAGAAAAGGGGTTCCTTCGCCTTTACAACGATACCAAATTTTAAAAAATCTGTTAGTAATTTTAGTAATTTTTTTATAAAAAAAAGCTATTACTTCATTTTAAGTATTTCTTCTCAAATTTTTATATACGAAGTATACAAATACGCATATCGGAAGAAAGAAGGGTTCATTGCGTTAACAATCATACAATAACATACATAACAATAATATCAACTCTTTAAATATCGATTAGTAATTTTTTTGCTTAAAATATTTTTTTTATAAAAAAAAGGTATTTTTTTCCTTTTAAATTTTTTTTTCTCAAATTTTTACATACAAAGTGTACAAATATTCATATCAGAAGAGAAGAAGATATTTAGTCTAATCACGTTTACAATGAAGCCAACTTTTTAAAAATCAGTTCAAAATTGTTTGAAATAAAAGGTTTTTATAGCAGCTGTAATATAAGTTTGCAAAAAAAGTTATAAACTATTTAAATAATAGCAAAAGGCGATCTACGACTGTATTTTTAGTTTTTTAGTTATTTACATATAATAATAAAAAATAATTTTTTATCAAAGATCCTATTTCGAACTTCGAAGGCCCATATATCGATTCCGGAGGCTAACTTCGATAAACGGAGAAGTTACTTTTTTTACCTATGACTCAATCTCTTAAAGAAAATTGGTTTGGTCCAATACCCAGTGGAGTGTTGTACAGTGTTATGATTCCAGTATCTTCATTTATGTATATTGTAACTATCAATATCTTATAAGAGAAGTGTAAAATTTTTTGTATCTAAAACTAATAAAGGTAGAAGGATGAAATTCGAGGATGTGGTAGTTCACATATTTGTTCTTGACATATATTTTTTTTCAAAAATGAATATAGGACAACTCTAAGGATATTCAAGGATAAAGCTTAAAAGGACATTTTCAACATTTATTCGTCCTGGTGCAACAAAAAATTAAATTTTTTTTAATTCTACAAAATTTTTCCTTTTAATGGGTATCAGCTCAGATTGTTACTTTCCAATGCAACAAATCTTTTAAATAATTTTTGTATTCAATCATATCCTGGATGATTCAAAGTCCTTTAAAAAATATCCTGACGTCAGAGAGAAAAATTAAAAATGCAGTTATAGTATATTTGGCTCCTAGTTTTGTGAGTATATGGATTTTTTCGTGTGTTTTAAAAATTTTTGGTTATTGTCGCACAGTGTAATAAATATTAGAACTTTATACTTTTATTTAATGTAAAAAAAAAACAATTTCGCGCTAAAAATTGCATATGGTCGTATCATCGATATGTTAACAATCATATCGCAAGGTGGATTTCTTGTGTTACCGAAACACTTCTCATATACGAGCCTTACGATAGCAAATCATTCGTTATTATATCGCAGTGTTACAGAAACGGGATACAGGTAACTAACAATCTGTTAATACTTCTGAAAATATTAAATAAAAATGTGAGAGGAGATTTTTCTATATTGATACAACGATAAGAGAATTCAACAGAAAGTTCATAAATTCTTCGCCCTACTTTTGTTTGTTTGGAGGTGCAAAGCCGCCTTCATCTTTTCTACTAACTTACAATCCAAATTTCTTTAAAATTTTCTAGATTTTCTGGGGCAAACGGAAAATCAATATGCATCACTTGAGAAAAAATCGAAAATCGATTCTCGAGTTTTTTCGGATGCGAACTTAAAAAAATCGACATAAAATCGAATCGGATGGGCTCGTTTAATCGATCTTCGATTTAATCGATTTAAAAACGGCTCGATCGAAGAGCTACACGCGGATTGGCAGTACCGCAGCAAACCAGATCAAGACAAAATATTGCACTCAACAGACACAAAAATAATCGCGAAAGCTCACCCGCCTATTCGTATTGGCACAATTAAAAATGCCGCCGTTGTGAATCGCTTCCCGAATTTTATAGGTTTTCATTGCCAGTGAAAGTTATAAACCAAGCGAATGACACGGGTGCGTGTGCGTGTGCGTCTAAGTATTATGCATACCTTTTGTCTATATCAATACGTATATGTATATTACATACATATGTATGTATGTATGTATGTACTTGGCGGAAACGCGGTCGCAATTACTCAATGTTTGCGCTTGTACTCATTGCATTGGCGCTTCGCCCTGCCCTGGGCACGCTGTGCTTAGGCTTTTCATTCACGTGCATATCTAATGGGTGGATCGTCAAACTGACAAAAATTATTTGCTTTAAACAACGCCGTGTGAATGCCTGAATCAACAGCAACTCTGATTTGTTGACTTTGAAATGCGCAAGTTAAACTTTTTTTGGCTTAGGTACTACGAGTACATATTTGCGTTTTTCAACGAATTTTATTTTATTTTTCACTGACGGAATCGCAATTGTCATGCATTAGCAATTAACATGTATCCAACGGTGCACAGTGTAAGAGTTGGCCCATTTATCTGCTTTTAATTCGGTAATTCGAAAACTTTTGACGATAGATTGTTGAAATTTTGCCCAAAGTAGGGTTTAAGATAAGGCGAGGCTTTGTACAAAAACTTGGTCTTTTTGACGAACTGTCCCACCAACTGTCGTATTTTCTGAAATGCAAAATATGAGATTTTTCAATAACTACAAAAGCTAAAATGGCCAAAATTGATATTTATGTAGAATCACCATGTAGCAAGAAATTACAGACACTTGTGGTCAGCTGATTAAGACAAGTAACATTTTGATTAGTTTTGGCTATTTTTCTTTTGTTTAATTAATGTTTATATTTTTTTATAAAAGTTTAGCACTTCACCTAATTAGCGCCACGTATAATCCACATTTCAAACTTCGTAAAAAAATTATGAAAATTCAACAAATTCAAAGTGAAGTGTAAAATTCAAATTTTTTTCTTTCGATTCTATAACACTTTGGTTGATGCAAAAAAAAACCGCTTTTCTTTTGTTAAAAAAAAAAACATATATGCGCTATAGTGAGTACACAAGTTCTTTTTGTTTGCTGCTGACGTAAAAATTGTACCAAGCTATTGAAGCATCAAATTCAGGTAGTGCTTCATATTTCTCTAAGAAATATCAATTGGTTTACTTTTTTCATATCAATATTAATTTTAAATTTTAACTTTTTGAATGCAAGAAATTTTGTTGAAAAAATCATCTTTGTAAAGTGCTATTATTTTTTGTCTATGAAAGTTATTGTGTTTTTAGACTGCTGTATTATAATTTTATTAATTGTAAAAAAAAGCCGCACTAGCCAAGCAAAAACTTGTAAATATTGAATTTAGTAAAAATAAAAAATATTTTTTAAAATATATTAGATCCGCCATTTTCGGTTTTTAACATTTTATATAATTTTTTAATTGTATAAAATTCACGCAAATGGAATTCGTTAAATGATGTTGTCCCTCTAGATTATTATTTCGGACCACTGTGCGGCGGCCGCAACAACCACAGCAGCAACAAGAGTGCAGGAGAGCGCAACAATTTGCCCATACGCCATTGACCAAGCGCAGAGCCAACTACTACCTACATACGTTCTTCCTACTCTTCATCTGCTTTCTTAACTATGACACCACTAAAGATTACCTAACTTTGCGCAGTCGTTTTGTTTTTTTTTTTTGCTGTTGCCAATGTGTTTTGCAGTTGGTCGCCGCAGCAGCAATATACGTATGTACATACATCTCTCACGGCAATTGTCAACAAAGTCAGCACCAGTTGCTTGGCTACTCCACTCCTTTGGTTGTTGAGCGACTTTAAAAGATACATACCTTTCTTATTACTTCACTGACTTGCATAAATACAAATGTACATATCAACAGATTTTTCGTCATCTTCCTCTGTTGGCTTTTGCTTAACTTTTTGTGTCATCAATTTCACTTTCATCAGAAAATGTTGCGACATACTATTACATACATACATAGGTGCGCTAAAACGGTGCCGCCATGCAGGCGTGTAGCACTTGTCGAACTGCTTTACACAAAGATGCTATCCGCAAAAGGGCCAACTGATAGACTGGCATTCTCTCGACCTGCTTCTTACCTTCCATTGTTCATGTGATCAGCACATACTGCCGAATGTTTTTTTTGGTTTTTTTTTTGGTTTTTTTTTTCTGGTGGTTACTCAACCTTTGCAACTATGGTGGTTATGCCACCGCAGCCTGAGAGCAGCCAGCATTATCAGACCTGTGTAAATGTCTGACTGACGCAGGGAAAGCGATTTTGGGTTTACTTGGTAGTTAAAAAAAAAAAAAAACTTTATTGAATCTGAAATTCCAAAGCGTTTAATAAACTCATAAAAGTAAAACGCTTTAGTAAATATGCACAATAAGAGCGTTTGTATAGCAGCAGTTCTTGTACACAAGGGGGCACATTGTTCCGCTTTTTACACAGCATATTTATTGAATTTTTTTTATTCATTCACGATGCTGGTTTTACGATAGAGTCAGCCAATTATTTTTTGTATTTTGTTCCACCGATATGACTTTAAAAAAGGCTTACAAATCTGAACGTACGTATGTACATACATTAGGGTGTTAAAAGCTTGTACTAAATTTACAATATCATATATGTATGTAATTCTGTTTGATGGGGTTCGCGAACTAAACGGGGTTCTTCACTGCACGAAGCCTAACCCCGTCTGCATGTAAAAAAATGGCGACCATCGCTACCACCTGAACGAAGGAGGTCAAGGTCAATATAATGTCTTAGTTGTCACAAAAGTACTTACGTACAATTGCTGTTCGATCCACTTTCTCCAAGTCGATCACTGTCCAATTGTAGGGCTGTGACTAAGGTAAAGTCTTATAGCTCCTCCGATAACGTTCTCTATACCCAAACTTTTGCCCTGGTTCATGATGCAATTTAAACATTTAGAACTAGCCTATTTATCGAGTTTTAGGTCCTCAACCAGGGCTTTAACCGGTCGGAGGCAGTCACGGCACTAACTTGCCAATCATATCTGCTGAGTGTCACTTCAGCATACTCACTTGTCAGAATACCCCAACTACCAGCTAGGGGATCAATAAATACAAATTAGATCGTGGGACCGAAGTCAAGGTCGTTGAATACTGTCAAAGATAGATAGCATTTGCGTTAGCTAGGATGAATTTCGCCGATATGGCCTGCTCTACACCCCGATAGAGCCAAGGCTTTTAAGGCTTAACCCTAACTTGATTTCTTCCTCCGAAATGGATAAAGTGGTCAGACGAACCTCGGGCATTTGGGAAAGACCCTGGATATCAAATTGACCCGCCGCGGTTCTAGCTTCTAAACTAAAGGGCATATGAGGGGGTGTATGCGCTGTTGCCCTTCAGGTTCGCTGCACTTTTGGGAAAGCCACCTGCATTTGGACTCCTTTCTTGTGCCATTTATTTAATATTTGCAAGTACAATTACGTTGGCCTTCGTTTCGCATTTGTTTTCCGTTGTTGTCGAGGCGCAAGTTGACGTGCTGCATAGTTAAGTAAGACGGAGTTCATATCGTCCGCTAGCAAGGGCAAGATATTCGAAGCGACGATTCCTTCAA
>NW_016173647.1:0-2437 GCF_001687245.7 Rhagoletis zephyria
TTTTGACTCACTTCAGTGTTGGTTCCTTTAATTCAAGTTGGCATTCGGTTTTTGGAATTTAAATAAGTTCTCAGCAAAAAAGTTTGTTTAAAAAAATACATATGTGTACATAGTGCTTGAAAATATAAATTTTTTCCTTACCTTAAACTTTTGGGAGTGGGCAAAAATGATGTTTTGTAATTTAGGCAGAATTGAATATGCGCTATCTGGGAAGACAATATCTACATGTAATATTTATTCTGTTTGTTGGCATTATATCCAAACACAAACGCATCTTAAGTGTCTTAACAGTGAAACAATTTATTATTTTCTAAGTTTGCGAATAAAACTTCACACTTAAAATTAAGACATTTATAATAAACATTTTATGAAGAAAATCCCTTCTTCGTTTAAAAAAAAAATAAGCGAAATCGGCCCAATTTCATACAACCCTGCCTGACATGAGAATTTCCTCCACGATAAGGCTAGTAGCCATTTCTAACAGATTTTGGGTCGCTTAGTCAAAAATGGAAACTTATATACATATTTGAAATTTAAGAAAACAAGGCAAATAGCAAAATCGGCTAAAAACGGCTAGTTTTTTTCTGCAAAACGGCTAACAAATCGGCTTCCGGTTAAATCGAAAATTCTCCGCTGTTTGCTATCGCAACCGACTAAATCTAGCCGGAAAACGGCTAAAATGACAACACTGTGTACTGTGTGGAGCTATGAGTGGGCCAAGTCGTGAGAACCTCAATTCGTCGTCGAGCGTAACAATTGAACCTTTCTTACAGTACCGTTCAACGGATTTTAACAAAAGGTCTATGTTTGCACGCCTAAAAAATTCAATTTATACAGTAACTAAAGCCCAGATACTATTTTCAGCGCCGTGTGTTTACCAATAAACAGCAAACAGTTGACGCCGCTTTAAAAAAAAAAAAATCAAACAATCATAATGGGCGATGAGGCAATTTTCACATTAACAAGCAAAACTGCCGCACTTGGAGTACTAAAATCGTCGTGTCTTAAAAGAAGTGCACCACAACGAGTCACCGTAGGGTGTGGTTTTTGGGCTAGCGATCGGACTGTTTTTTTTTTCGAAAATTATGACGTTGTTATCTCACGAAATAACTAGATGAAATCGCCGCCGAGAGCTTGCGATTTGATACTACTGGACTTCTTTTTCTGGGGCTACATAAGATCGAGAGACTGAAAGTAAACGGCGGAATAAAAAAAAATTATTTCCAATCTAATAACTGTTATGGAACAACGTTTTTCCGATAAAACTTATAACTGTTACGTACCTGCTTACCATATACGTGGCAACCCTATTGAAAAATATTCTATTCATTAATACTTCATTCTTAAGTACCATAGATTAAAAGACATGATGAAATAAAAAAAATTATTTCGACCAATTTCATTCAGCCGTATCCTGAGTTTCGCCCGACAACAAATTCACCCGAAATTTTGTCAGTCGCCCGTCGTTAATATACACATTCGGAAAGTGAAAAGTGAACGATTTCGGGCGATAAAGGAGCTCACGAAAAGCCGGATTTTGTTTTTTTAATAAAAAAAAAAAAATCCGAGGTCTTATTGAATCACTCTGTGTAACGTTAAACCGCCTATTACGGGCCGGGGCGGCAGGGAAAAGCTAGATCATATACAAATTTATCGCCACAACATGGCAGGAAATGATCCGTATCATATCATTTTATTTCACTTCAATTCATTTTATCTCCCTTCATTCCAATGCATTTCTTTCGCTTTGTTTTACTTATTTTCAATCATATTAGATTTTATTTAGTCTATTTCATTTCTTTTCGTTTCTTTACATTTTATTTTTCGGTTCCATCCGTTACCTCATTCGATATCAATTATTTTTATTTCTTTTAATTAAGTTTCTTTCCATTTCAATTCATTGCATTTCATTTCGTTCATTTTTTACATTTAAACCCATTTTTTCATTCCTCTTCCCTTTCTTCATTCTTTTAGATGTATTTACTTTATTTTCATATAATTTCGCTACAGTTAATTCCATTTCATTCCAAATCATTTCCACTGCTTTCTTTTTTCAGATCAAAACACACACATTCCTTTGCTCTTCTACTTTTAGTCCTTTCACTTCAATTATACTTGTTTCCAATGACATTCAGGTAATTAGCTACATGTCGACTAAGTATGTAGGTACATATGTCTTGATTCAATCTAGGTAAAAGCAGAGCATTTATTTAAATTGTTCATCATTCAAATTAAGTTCACTAGGTACATTTCCGAACCAATTCTCACCCACTCAGTTCTCCACTTTCGACTTGCTATTTCCTTTCATTCACATCCATAGCCTCAATGGATTTTCAATGGAATTCTCTTTCCTGTTTCCGTTATTCATGGTCATTATGTACAGGCAATTCTTTCTGGCATTGACGACAGCAGTTTTAATGTTGAAATGAAATGCCCT
>NW_016173647.1:9537-11710 GCF_001687245.7 Rhagoletis zephyria
GAATGTAAAACTTAATTTCTGCTCTGCTCTTCCCTACTGCCTGTCTAGATTTCCGAACTAACGACTAACAACGTTTAATTCATTCTTAAGTCTACAATTAAAATGCGTCAAACTTTCGTAATTAAATAAAATTTCTGAAAAATATGTGCACGTAAATAATTTACAAGCGCGTTTACTTTGAGACTATTAGATTTATGTGAATGTACACCTGCGTACTCAAAAATATAATCGCTGTATTCACCTGAACATTGTGAACATTTGTACATACAAATGCAAATATACATATATATATGTATGTAATTATGAGAGGAATAAGTTTTTTAATTAACAAACTGAAATTATGTAGCACATAGCAGGCGAATAATACTTCAGCGCTGGATGTTTGGTAACTTTTACCGCATTAATTAATTAAAAATGTCTATTAGATGAAATGAAATGAAATGAAGGTCGCTGTATTCGTGTGTTAAATTAACAATAAACGAACTGTTTAACGACCAGTTGCTGGGCCGACAGGTCCTTGCCAAATGCGACGTAAAATTGTAAAAACTAAATTTTAAACCCAGGGGCGTCAGTGCACCATTTTCCAGCTTAGAAAAATAAGGTAAAGTGGTTTGTCGAGCGGTGAACGTAGGACAAGACAAAGTACCTCCTGGCAACACATAAAAAGTCTTCGCGTATTGAGATGTATAACTTTGAAGCAGTGAAGGACTTTGCCCACCCAGGATCCACGGATCCACGACCAATAATGTCAGCTTGGAGATCAAGCGGTTCGACGGCTGCCGCTCACTGCCGCCTAAGTGGGCAAAACTCGAAAAATTCGTTATCTGCAATGTGAACTTGTTTGGTATTTTCGCTAAGGCAATTTATCCTTTAAAAAGAATTAAACCGACATTTCCCTAAAAAATTAATTATATGCCGCCAGGAAGCCACTAAACTCGACAAATCTTACACTAAGAATTTTAATAAGAGCATAGCCACGCGTAAGCTCTTCACAGAAAAAAAAATGTCATAAATATATTCTTTGAAATAAAATGTTGGTTTGACGTTTCTTGTTTCCATATAGATAGTAGAGAATTACAGGAATTAAAATTTTGGAATAAAATTAAACGAAGGGTGTCCCTGCGGTATTCCAGAAAAACAACTTTTTTAAACAAAATTTCAAAAAATGCTAATTTTTAATGGAATGAATAAAAAATATATGTAAAAATAGGTTATTTTTTTATTATTTTGTTAAATAGTATGGGCTTTTAGCTTTCAAAAGAAGAAACAAAAACCTGCTAATTTTTTGCACTTTCTGAAGTAATGCGTTTTTCGCTAATGCATAAAATTAGTTTTTAATTTTTTGGCAGTGCCTTGAGATCTGCACGGTTCGTTCCATTTTCAAAAATAAAGTGTCAGATTAAAAAGCTTGACCAGTGGACAATAGAAGGTTTATTTTTTTTTAAAGTTGTCACCTGTTAAAAAATTAGTGGAATACATCCTCTGAGAGTGGCCTGCCCTTAGCATACTACGCATAAGTCTCCTGGGAGCAAGCGTTCTGCCTAATTTGGAGGCAACTGCCAAAATAGGGTACAAGAACGTGTTCCAGTTTGCAAAGAGGGCTGCGATGTTCTTGCTGTGCAATTTGGTGGTAGTTTTTCTGGTAACGCTATGGACCTTAGTCGTCTCTGTGTCGCCACGTTAGGGCTAGCCAGTCTAACCTAACCTCGTCCACACCTTGATACGTACATATGTACATATGCACATGCATATAGAATCACACACACACACAGTTACCCCAAAAGACATCCTCGTATGCAAGAAATATATGAAAGCAGGTTATGTAAGTGATTGCTTACATTTCGTACACGTTTCGTTTTCTCATTTTTAGAAAGTTCAAACTACACACTTATATATATAAAAGTTTACAATATAAACAAGGCCAGCAACAGACAGCAACAAAAAGTCCTTAACAACATCGAATTGTGCCTAGTAGTTAACATAAAAAATGCCAAAATCGTGGAAACTTATATACATAAATAATTCAAATATAAGCACATACATACATCGCATAGTTGGCCACCACGCCTGCCAAAATAAAACTTTTTTGATATTTTCTTCGGCTGTCTTTTTCGGTTGTCAAACAGTTTTTCGATTTTACTAAATCAACACCAAGAGCTCGAACATTACCACT
>NW_016173648.1:0-11710 GCF_001687245.7 Rhagoletis zephyria
TTAAAATGGGGGCTTTATTAGACCAATAGAAGCCAAATGAACAATTATTAGAATTTTTTAGAATTTTTGTCTTTCTGTCTGTCTGTGTGTTTGTATGCGCATCACTCCAAAACTAACGCATGGAATCGAATGCAGTTTTCACCGATGCATTGCTAAAGGTCTAATTTAAAATAAATATATTTAGGAGGAAAAGCAAAAAATTGCAGTTTAAGTTAATTAAGAAGATGTAACTCGAGAACGGCTGAACCGATTTGAAAACTTTTTTTTTTATTATTCGCTATAATACCAGATACATTTATAACAAAAAATGTGTGTGGTTGCCAGCTGATTGAAAAGTTTCGATTCTCTAAATTGATAAAATAAATTAAATATTTCAATACGTATATCAAGCCAAGAAAGTTTTAGAAGGCCTACAGTCGAAAATAGTGTTGAGGAGGGTTGCTGCCATCTATTTGAAAATTTTAACTTAGTTCAACTGTCACTCATTCCGCAAATTTTACGCTTATTCCTATAATGGCATAACAAAGTAATGAAAAACTAGCAAATTTGTTTCCAATTCAGCGCCATGTACTCAGACCACATCAAATTTTTGTATAAAATGTGAGCAGGAATTGATGGGCCTGATGCAAAAAAGGTGCCATTAAGCTGTGACTTCGTTTTTGCACCCACGAAGTGAGCCCAACTTCAAGAATTTGTACTGAAAATCGAGTCGGAGCTTAAGCTCACCTTTTATGCATGATGTTACTCATACGCCGTGTACAAGTAGCCAAGCGTTTGTTCAAACTTTAAGGCAAACGGTAACAATTGATTACGCAAAAATGATTAGTCGTAGCAGAGGAACTACTTCCCACTGTAATTATGTAGAGAATATCTTCTTCTGCAATGTAGTATTTTTATCGTTTTGATTAATGTATTTGATTTGACGCAGTCAGAGTTCTTGGTGTTGAGCTGTGCAAAATTGTTTAGTTTTTCAGTTATTTAAATAATATCCCGACTACGCTGATGGTACTTTTTGGATATATTAATCAGAACTTTTTTTTGGAATTTAGTATTTTTTCTAGGGTCGTTGCATTTTTTGGTATGTCCCCTATCAAATCGTGCACATACACTATTTGTGTGGGACTAAATAGTAGCTGGGACTGATAACCGCATTGTCTATTTGGACGCAAGTCTAGGGTGTTAGTCCAAATTAACCGCATAAACTAAAAAATTCTGACATTAAAAGTTTGTACAAAAATACCTCACCTAATTACAGTTACTTAACTGACCACGCGAAAAAATTATAACAGCAACAACAACACAAGCATCTCCTCAATTGCCCTTAATGGTACTTTATGTTACCTGCTAAGTACAATTTTCGATCACCATTCACTTGAAAAATCAACAAAATCGGAGCTCTGGTCGTTACAACAACAACAAAATGGCACAAAATAACTGCTTACCCCGCTCGAATATCACTTTTCACAACAAGAATACATACAAACGCATTCCGCCAACAAGTATGACGAACAGCTCAATAACAATTTGCAAGTGGAAATGTAAATAGTATCCTGCGGGAAATGTATCTAACAATAAGCTAACTTTAATAAGTTGATTAGGAAGTAGCTAAAAGTCACTATTATCTGTATATATTCTTTGACGAAAGCTAACTATATTTCTATGGCGATGGCCACGAAATAGTCAAGGGTGGTTACCTCTGCATTAGATGTAACTAACTTATAACTAACTAACTTTGTGGCACAAAATATCAATAGGAAAAACCAAATATTTAATTTTTTTTTTTTACTTTATGTATTTTATTACGTTTCATATAGAAATCCCGCAAAAAAGCTAATAAAGGTGCGTTATTTTTTATCAATTGATAATTTTTCTGCAGGGTATATACATATGTATGTATATTTGTATGTGTTACCATGCTAAAACTCTGACGCGTATACAAGCTAGCCCCCCATTCACACCTCTGAGGTGTCATAAGCGTTGCAAATTGCAATTTGCAATTCGCTTCAGTGCTTTACACTTCACGAGACGCGCCGTTGAAACAAGTGGCAGGTAGCAATAGTTAGCAGCACACCTACAGATAAGCAACGTTTTTCGAGTACATACTTGTACATACATACATACATATGTGTATGTATATAAATATGTTTATATGTTTTCGGCGAAAACCTGACTGCTAGCAGCATGTGGTATAAACAACAGGAGCAGTGGTAGCAAATGCAGCTACGAATATTTGTATTTACATTAATACATACACATATTTCCGTGTACACTACACATGCATACAAGCAAAAAAAAAAATGCAATGTTATTACACGCTTAAGTGTAAATGATTTAATTAAGCTCGGTTTTTTATTTTTTTTAGTTGCTTCTTCAACACCTTCATTCTCCCCTGTGACCTTTCGATTGGTCTTAATGGACGTTAAACATTTATGTCAGTATTTAAATATTGTAATTTAAATGTAAGTATACAGTATGAAAATGTATACATACATACATGTGTATGTATCTACTCGTATGTAGAAGTGTGAAAAATTTCAAAAAAATTAAGCTTTCGCAGCAATAAATAAATTATGTACATATGTATAAATATTTTAAATACTTTACATTTACATTATGCTGCTTCACAACAAAAAATTCATTATGCACTCATGCACAATAGATACACATGTATACATACATACATTTGTATATGAACTTACATAAGTGCATTAAAAAATGATAATTGCTTAACATTTTGACACAGCCAATTAAAATGCCAGATATTTTTAAGCTTTTATTTTTTTAATCTCTGATTTTCCTTTGCAATTAATCTTATATTGAAATTGGTGTGTTAAACCACACAAAGTAATTAAAACTTGATAATTGAATCATGTAAAAAAATTTGACATTTTTTGCAGTTCGCAACCCGTAGTTAAATATTTACCACATAAAAAATAAGCCTTCCCAGTACATACCAATTTTTTGTTTAGCCAAGTATTCCTGAATACATACAGCTGCACTTGGAAACAGGTACTTTAAATACAAAAGTATTTAAGTGTGCCGTTCACTGAAAAGAAAATACATGTGTGTGTGTATTCCACGCTATTGGGATAAAATCAAAGTCTGTTTCATACGTATGTATATTTATCATAATATTTTATCACTTTTATTCCTTCCGAGCATAACATTTTTTTTTTGTTTTTTAAATCACACTTCTATAGACTACATACTACGCAACACGACCGCTGACGTAGATGTCCATTGCGATTGTGTATGTACATATGTAATCAAAACCACTTTCAAACTGTGCACAATATCTATTGCGCAACAAGTATTCAAGCCAAAGTTTTCAACACACTCTTTCAATATAAATTTTTAACTAACATTTTTACTCTTCAATTCACGGCTTCTGCAAATTGAAAATAGGGGAAAACTAACACAACAGAAATCCTTGTATTTATGCATATACCTATGTATATGTAAGTTTGCATGTGTGCACGAAAAAGGTTAAGCTACCAATTTCGATTACAAAATAAAAATTTATAAAACTATTTTTACTGGAAGGATTAAAATAATTTAAAAGCAAAATATGTATGTATGTATATATGGATATGTGCTCACCTCATGAAAAATAGCAGAGAAAGTTCAAACTTAGGTGTAAATAAAACTTATGTGAGAAATGTATGTACATGGTATATGCACATTAGGGTAGTCCAAAAAAAAGTTTAAATGTTAAGCTCTCAATGGAATGAAAAAATACACGCATATTTTCTATTAAAAAAAATTATGTTTAGAACTTCCTTAAGGACCCTGAAGTCATCCTTGCATTTTACTTGGGGGAAAACACTTTTTGCAAAAATGGTATAGAATTCTTGAAAATCAATTTTTCGATCAAAAAACTTTGTTTTTCTTCAGGAGAGTATTTTATTTAACTATTTTTTAATACTAACGATTTTTTATGGAACCCCCTTGGAATTTTTTGTGGTTTTGGGGGACCTATATATCGTTGATATTAAAAATTATTAAATAAACAATTGGGTATTATTATGGAAAAATTTTATGGGCTTTGAAGCTGTTCTAAATATATATATATATTTTTTTCATTTAGAAAAATGCTATGGGGTGAGAGCTTAACATTTTAAAATTTTTCCACCCGCCTATATTTCTTGGCCACCCTAATGCACACACATATGTATAGTAAAAACTACATACTTCATGAGAACTAGTAAAAATCCAGTTGCCTGAAAGAGATTAAAACGCTGTGTGGTATTGGCTCAGGAAGCTGAAAGGTGAAAAATAAAAAAATATATATGTATCAGGTGTATTCACACATACAAGCGTGCTTAGCTGCTGTATGTATAGTATTTTTGTATACTTATTATAAATGAAATGTGCGAAGTTTAGTTGATTTAACATTTCTGCTCCCACTTTAAGTCGATGAACTGACAGAGGACAAAGGAGCAAAGTGCATTGAAGTGTAGGTGGACGACGATGATGACGATAACTCCGACGACAGCTACAAAACTTGCTGCAACAAAAATATCTAGATTAAATTATGTTGCAGCCAAAGTGCATGACTCCGACGCACACATCATTCGCACTGCTAGCATACATACATACGTACATATATATAGTACATAGCCACCCAATTTATAGCTCACAAATCATTCCGGTTGCCAGTGTGCTAGCGTTACCAATTTTTGTTTAGGGATATGGTGGACAGTCGAGCATATGTATGAGGAGTATATATACGCACATACTATTATACATTGTATGTATGTATGTTTGCAGTACAACACTGTGTCCTTGTGTCAACTTGACTCTTCGTCTTTAGCTAGCACAGCAAATATCTGACTTTGTGGTTTCATTGATTTATTAATGAAATTGCTTAGTAAATCGCTTCTCTACTCGAAAGGGGCGGTGTGACTTGCCATACGTTTGGCATTTTGAAGTTAACGTGCGCAATAGGGGTAAGAACACGTAAGTAGTAGTAGTTGTGGCTTTACTTACAGTTTGATCATTTATTGAATATTATATTAATATGTTTTAAGTTATACTTTTTTTTAAGTTAGAGGTGGGGTTAGGTTGAAGGGGCTGCTAGCATATGTTGGTACCCCAGCACACTTAGGCACTCAGTTGGTTCCATTGTGGTGCGATGTAGGTTCTACTTATAAACTCCTGTTCTATACAAACCAATATATAGACCAGATCGCTCTGGTTCTCAAAGGTTCCAGCAAATCATGAACCTCAGCTTCTTTCTTCAGGGTGCTTGACATTCGCAAAGTAAGTGCCTTACGAGTTCACGTTCTTCTTCGTGTCCGCAGCTCGCTAAGTCTCTCCGCGTGACTCCCTAAAATTATGTAGTCTGTCAGCAAACCCATTTCCAGGGAAATTTCTACTCTGTGCTGCATAAGGAGCACACTAAATTTCATTCTGGCCACATGCATTTTTTCATGTCAGGCGATAGGCATGTTCAACTTCTTCTTTTTAAGCTCATCCGCCACNTTAAGCACTTGACAGCTTACGATATAGCCGCCAGTTCGGCTTGGATTATTTCTGGCAGGCGAGATACAGGGTAAATAAATAAAAAACAGCGGGTTTAATGGAATCAAAATTGAAGCCCATCTATATTCGTGGAACGGGCCCATTAGTCAGTTTCTCATCTAGGCTTATGCTATATAGAGAGATCAGATGGAAAAGTCGCTCCCGCCGTTGAATAAAAAAAGTAAGTGCGCCCGGGCCACACTGGAGAAGTTAAACTACATATCAAGTTTGTCTCATTACCAATATATTTATGTACATATGTACATTAGAGTGGTCCAAAAAAGTTTTTTCCGAGATAGAGTTTAGGGTACCTTCCAAAATGTTTCCTCTTGCCGAAAGAGGTGCTGATACCAATTTTTTTTTGTTTCTTTATACTTATAAATTTAGAGGGTGCTCATTATGCTAAAATTTTACTCTACAAGAGTTTGTAAATATATTAATCAAAAAATTCATTAAGTAATCTAAGAACATTTCAAATTTAAATAATCTCGAAAAATATCACAAGCTTCAGTTGTTATGGCCACAGTAGCGCATTTCAATGTCATTGAGCACCCTGTATTGATTACAGCAGAAAATTGAAAGTTGGTATGCATTATACAAATATCAAAATGAAAAAACTAACGGGCGCTCCGTTAGCTAGGATGAAATTTTGTTTCCACATATAAAAATTGGACCACTCTAATGTACATATCCATGGACCTCTGCCATAACGACACAATTAAAAATTCAAGAAATGAAATCTTTTCTACTTTTTACTAAAGTATGTATGTAGTAAGGATAACTGAAGTTAGTCGTAAGGATTCGACATGGATTAGAGACATGAGACACTTAACATTACTAAGGGTTTTTTTTTTTAATTTTGAGTTGTAATGAAGCAAATTTCCATTATACCTTGTCAAATTCGATTCGACCAGTTTCGGTGTTATGCCAAACATTTTTCAAAATGTCTGAACATCTTTGGTCCTTTTCTATCAGAACTAAGAAAAACAACGGGATTTCAGATCATAAGTACGTACAGCTTCTTGAATCACACTCTTTAAGAGCTACTATTTTTCCTATCTCAAGGTAAATTCAAAAAATATCAAATAATTGTTTTTTCTAACCATTTTATTTTAAAACCAACAAATTTCGAAACACACTGAGAAATCAATATACTCAAGCAACTGTGGTCCGAATATAGTAAAACTGAATGTTTAACTTTTCCGTAGTTTGGAAGATATGTGATTAATTCCAAAAATTTTTTAAGAAAAATCAGTGCAATGTAGAATAACAATATAGGTACCAAATGAAAGATTACATACTGTAAAATTCAGAACAATTAAAATTTTTTGATTAACTAAGTCGAGTAGGTATGGAAAATGTCCTTTTAATTAAATTATTTTTTTAAGCTTTTAATTAAATTATTTTTTTAAGGACGAAATTCGAGGATGTGGTCGAGCGTATATTAGTCCTTAACATATAATTTTTTAAAAAATAATTACTGCTTAACTTCAAGGATATCCAAGGATAAATTTTGAATCGTCCTCATGCACCAAAAAATTAAATCTGCTTTAATTCTGCAGAATCTTCCCTTTAATTTGATACGCTCACTGTACCTCACTACATTGCGCTGAATTCTTTTAATAATTTTTAGAAGTAATCATATTTTGCAAATTTCAAAGTCCTTTTAAAAAATTCCGAAGTCAGAGAGAAAAACTTAAAACGTAGTTTTACTATATTTTCCCCATGGTTTCGCGAAAATAATTATATCTATCTAAAAGTAGTATGAAAAAGTTATCCAACCCACGTGAACGAGTATTTCTGCTCTTCAACATTCTCTCCTCCTAATTTTCAATTCTCCTTACTACAGAATGTAATTTACTTAAACACCAGTAATGATTGACACTTTACTTCAGTGCGGCAAACGACCATTTCATGTAAGTAATAGACCATACCAAAGGTAATAAAATACGCCGACTGGCACACACACCGCAGACTAACTGCATAACCCTTGCTGCAGTAATCTTACGTAGTGAAATGTTACTCATACGCCCGGGGTGGCGTGTAGTAAAGACACATTCGCAATGAATACTTCTATTGAAAAAAGATACTTTTTCTATTAAAAAAAAATAAAAAAATTATACATAGTACATACAAATGTATGCCAGCATGCATGCATCTAAATTCGATTCACTTTTAACATTATGTCATACACAAGAATATTACGTCCACCCATTTTCCGTGTATTTACACGCACACATTTTCATACACATAGGAAATTTTACAATACAAGTATGTGAGTTTTAGTTACCACCTGCCTGCATGTCAATGCCCATTAAACAACGGCAGAAGAGCACATACAAGTCAAGTTAAATGTCTAATCCAATTTGTTGGCCGTTGGTTGACTTTGTATGGCTGCCATTCCTTCTGCCGCACGCCGCATACCACTATATACATACATATATAGTGTATATGTAGATTGAGCTTATACAAAGTTGCAAACGAAAACAGGTAACTATATTTTGTATTGATGTGTGCATAGAGATGTGCATGTATGCTAGGGGTATGTATGTATGCATATTTAAATATTTGTAGCGTTTGCAGCACCCACATACATACATACATATGTTTGTAATTGCCATTGGAAAACGTTGTTAGCCAGGCAAATAATGTTATTGCTCAATACAATGGTTAGAAAATTGGAAAATTACGCCCTACACGTATGGTCAGCATGCAAATTCAATAACGTAGGTAGCTTCCGTCATTCTGTTTCATGGAGTAGTATACATACATACATATGTATATAGAAATGCAATAATTGCTTCTCAAATATTGGTCCTTAGCTTGGCAGCTGCTCTTACCTTATTTCTGCTTGCCGTCACAACTACCATCAATAACCTCCTGTAGTTTACTCATACATACATATATATGGCAATGCATATATTTTTGGTTTTCTCTTTTGCTGTTTTCGCTTTATTTAGCTGTTGCTGCTGACCCTTATGACCGGCTTTTAATTTCTGCTCTTCCGAAAACTTTTGTTGTCTGAAGTTAATTTCAGTTCAGCGCAATTGTGGCATCGACTGTCACCTCAAAGTTTGTCTTTTAATAAAAAATCGAAAATGTTGAGCTTTTTTGATTGACATATCATTTTGTTTTATACAATGCCATTTACCGTTTGTTTCTAATAGGGATTTCATGAGATGTTCTTATGGTAAATTGGCATAGGAATCCACGTGATCGGACCACGGGTTCTAGTAGTTGGGAACAAGATAAATTTACGTATATGAGCAAATAAGTTGTTATCTTCAGTTTTTCATAAAAAACAAGATTCCATAGCGAAATTGTATTTAAATAAACTTAAAAAAGATATAATAAAACAAGTAACTTTTAAGCTAAAAATAAAACCGACTTCAATTCTCGTATAAAAAGTAGGGAGTATCGTTTATTTCTTCATAATCCAATTATCGGATCTGAACCAAATTAGTATGGGGCCACATCTGAGGTACAATCTTTCCTTTAAAAAAGAAATATAGAAATCGGTTGACGTAGTCCCCAAAGTTATGCGGTAACATACATAAAAAAATAAAATAAAAATATTCCGACGAATTGATAACCTCCTCCTTTTTTTGAAGTCGGTAAAAAAAAAAAAAATTACAATACTTGGCTTATACGGTAGTTGTGTATGTAACGTATACGCCACGTAGCACCATACACCGTCATCTAACACGTTTTCTCGCACGCCTTAACTTAAAATTGACCTTATTTAAAAGTAAATTAATATTGTCGTGGAATATTTTCCTACAGTATTCTTCACGAATGTATGTATACAAGTGAACCCGCATGGCGTTAAAATGCCAAAATTGAATTTAACTTTTTAAGCAGGTGAAACCCTATTCAAAAACTTCAAATCATCTAAACCATTACTGAATGATGAGAGGTCTCGCATGGCGTCGGTTTTCATTTTGTCAAATTTCCAATCTTCCTGTATCGCTAAAAAGGTTCTAACTTCAAAAACTAAAACTTTATTGTACGTCTATGCAGAATCCCAGTTTTTTAATGTGACTTCTCATTTTGTAACTTCGAAATAACGGTGCAAATGTGATGACATTCAAAAGAATAGATGGCAAAGTTTTCTTAAAACTCTTTCATTTTACACTAATATTTCGATATTTCATTTATTTAGGTTGTGTATAAGTAAAACAAATTCGACTTTTCAAACAAGGGGCAATTCCTTTAAAAGTATTTTCAAACTAAAATATTTTTATCGTCTAGCATCGTTACACATATTTCAATTAACTGATGAGTTAAGTTGAAATTGATTTTTTAAGCACATGGCAGCTCACCTAAATACAGTTCAGAAATAAATTAAGTATTTTCAAAGCCATTTCGATCGATACCCATCTTTTTAAAATGCATTTAACTTATTAAATAANCTAAATACGACTTTTAAAACAGGCGGCAACCCTTTTAAAAGCTATTTTCGAACTAAATTTTCCTTAAATATTTTTCGTCTGACGTTGTTATAATTACTTAAAGTAACTGATGAATTAAATTGAAATTTATTTTTTAAACACGTGGCAACCCTCCTAAATATAGTTCTGAAATAAAAGACTCTAAACCCATTTGAATGGTGCGGATCTGAAGGTACTGAATATTAAATAACTTGAGTTTAATTATTTGACAGGTGGCAACTCTTTTTTTGTTTCACATATCATCCTCATCAGTTAATCAATGTAATTTTTTCTTTTCATTTGGTGGCACACTACCTTTATTACACTAGATTTGTCCATGTTGGCAAGAAGAACATTTTCACCGCTCAATGTTGAAATTTGAAGTATCTTAAACTTTTAAAATTAAAAAATCGGCAAATTTCAATAATGACCAAATAGCAGCGACAGTTATTCTGCATGCTGCCACTTTTTTTTAATTTGGGGGCACACTCTTGAAACTTCACGGTTATGTTGTATTTGATACCAACTCTCATTGCCTCTAATATAAGAATCCCATTTGAAAACTTCCCAAAGTTTAAAAAAAAATAAAATACATATGATTTTATCGAGTGATAATGAAAAATTTAGTAATTTCGGTACTTTTTCGCCTAAATGAACGATTTAAAACTAAAATTGTTCAAATACTTGATTTATTTTTTATTGTAAGTACTTGTTTCTGGAACTCCCATAATTTATATAAATACAAGAAGAATGATTTATCGTTTTTTTTCTAGCGAGAGAAGGGACACTATAATAACAACTTGTGAGATTTACTCATACCACCGATTTAAATTTTGCGTCTAAATTTTATTTTAGCGGTGGGCATGAGGACAAATAGTTTCCCCTTTTGGTACATCAGCATAGAAAAACTTTTTTAAATCTTAGGCTATAAATGGATCGGAATTCTGTTTTCTTAAGTTATTTTTACTATAATCTAGCGAAGCAAAGATCAAAGAAGGTATGAAAGCTTTAGTTTCATGCCAAATACATTTTTAAATTTGTGTATTACCATAACAGCAGCTGTTTTCATTGTTATTTAAGAAAATTATGTCATTGGAAAAAGATCTTTCTCAAACAAGTGTATGCATTTTTCCTACATTAAACATGACAATCGTAAGGTGCTATGAAAACTATGAGCTTTTGAAAAAAAAAAAAATCCCAACAATTCAAGTAACTAAAAATTTAAGCCGTAATAAAAAGCAAAAAAAAATTAAATTTTGTCTTTTGGCTTTAATTTTTTTGAGCAAAAAAGATATATATTTGTTTATTTATTTTTAAGGTTTTCAAAAAGGGCTAAATTAAGAATTTAATGTAATTTGGGACTGCGCCGAACGCCGAAAAAATCCTCAGAAAATCCCCAAAACCACGAAAAACATCCCGAAGGTTTCAGAATCGATCATTCGAAAAATTTACGAAAATTTTCACTAAATACCGAAAGCTTCGGAAAACTCACCAAAATTTCCGGAAAACGCCGACAATTTAAAAAGGATGAGTTTTCAAATATGCTGCAAATTTCTTAAAAGCTCCTAAAAATCTCGATAATTTCCAAAAAAAAATCTCGAAAGTTTTGGCAAAATCACCTAAAGTTCGGAAAATCTCTAGAATACCCGAAAAACTCGGAAAATTTAAACACAACGTGCCTCATGTATAAAAAGAGAGCTTAATCTCCAAAGAAGTGAGCTCAAACTCAAGAATTGAATGGCACTTTAATTTCCCAA
>NW_016173649.1:0-609 GCF_001687245.7 Rhagoletis zephyria
TATTTTCACTTTTATATGATTTTAAAATGTTGGCAAACTTCAAAAAAAAATCATGGCCGACAAATTGAGAGAACGGTTATACCTTGCTATGTTTTTATCATGGTATTTACATAATTTGAATTTTATATATATAGATAAGACAACATAGTACTTAAGCTCATGCATACATATATCATACCTATGTATATATGTAAGTATATGTACATAAGCCTATATACATACGTACAATATGTATGTATGTATGTATATAGTACTAACTTAATTATATGACACCCAGATATTATCTACCTAGAAACCGTCGTGCAACGCAAACCTAACAAAAATCTAACTTTATATTTTTGTTCCGAACATAAGATAATATAACCGTTTTGAAGATAATTTCTTTTCGCGGTATGAGGATAATTAAAAAAAAAAAATAAAGAATTGTGCTATTATCTTACGAGAACAAATGCAACAAGTCACTTTTACTGTTACTATTTGTTGAAGAATTACGTATGCACTTAGATATAAATAAATCTTTAGTTTAGGAAGTAACGTAGCCGTAGTATAATATATTCTTAAAAGAATTTGTTTATTAAACGTTATTTTTTGAAAGACAATTCAATAAAA
>NW_016173649.1:3490-11710 GCF_001687245.7 Rhagoletis zephyria
AGTGAGATGTTGTTTGTTTTTTATATGACAGAAAACATATTAAAAAATTATTTTAAGATTTGAGATAGAAATCGAAGTGTATAAGTTTCTCTACGCAAAGCACATACATGCGCATGTGCTTTATATTAATAAAAATAAAATACACACATGTGCCCGTGCTTTTTACCAAACGGCACACACATGTGATGTGAGCAAATTTTTAATTTTTTATATGCACAGCACACGTGTGTGAGCTTAAAATGTTAGGATGTGCTGCACATGTGTGTGCAAATACGAACCCTGCAAAAAACTCATACTCCACTTTTAATTCAAACTATCCATAAATAGAAAACTCAATAAATATAAAAAACATAAAGGATGCATTTCTATATTAATTCTGAACGTTTAGAATAGATAGAGAACACCATCTTGCCCAGAGTTAAGGTGGAACAAGTGCAGAGGTCGGCTGCCATGTTCGTCACGGATGGCGCCGGCTGCAGTGCGGTCAGGCTAAATACGATCCAACCGTGGAGAGACCTCAGCTTCGGACACGCAAAAGTACTTGAAACTCTATCGGATAATCCACGACAGTTGGATTATACCACTCCCCTACTCTGTTTAGACAACAAATTCTCCACAAGAATCCCAGAGAGGAACGAATGGGACGGGGCCACAGACTTGTACCCAGGGTCTACGGCCATATATACAGATGGTTTCAAGCTTAACAAAAGAGTGGTTAGCGGGATTTACTCTGACGAACCCGCGCTAAGCCTCAGTTTTTGCTTACCGGACCATTACAGCATCTTTCAAGCAGAGCTAAATGCCATAATGGAGGCGGCGCGGTCGCTCATAACCTCCGCCCTACAGGAAGGCCTAACGCTATCTATTCTGATAGCCAGGCTGCTATAAAATCTTATAGCCCGAACACAATGAAAACGACGAGCTACAAACCACAGCTGTCAAATTATTTTAACACGTACTCTTATGTAGATAATTATTTTGGCGACGACCGGGCTACGCGACGGCTGTGGTTGTGGCCAGATTAGATCTATTTCTATTTTTCTGGCGACAGATAAGGTTCTTCCTCTTCTTTTATGTCAAACTCATACAAATTCATGATGTCGCTGCCGCGTTCAAAGAAATCATGTCGCCATCGACAAAGCGCTTAGATAATAAAGATGACAAATTGGAAGCTGTGGTCGGTAGCTCGTCGTTTTCAATGTGTTCAGAACTTTAATGCAGGAAGACTCTCAACCTGTTGGCATCAAAATGCTCCTTGACTGTTGTATGGGTCACTGGTCATACGGACATTCCTGGCAACTGCCTAGCCCACTAGCTGGCGAGGAGAGGGACGGAAATATCTGAAGTAAATTCTGCTGACAATGCGGGCATACCTTTAACCTTCTGTAAACACAGAGTAAAGGCTGAACTCATCGAGGAGGTAAACACCAGGTGGGCTGTGGAAACCACCTGCCATACTACCAGGCAAATTTGGTCAAAGCTCTTACTCGGCTGCACCGTTCCTCCCTCAGATTAGTAGTCGGGGTAATCACCGGACACTGCCTGATGGGCACACACGGTAAAAGGTTAGGATACCCCACCAACGATTTTTGGCGCAGCTGCATCAAACACTATCTCTGCCATTGTTCCGCCCTGGCCAACACGCGCAACCAACTCTTCAACAAGTACTTTCTGGATTATTTAGCCAACTTGAACTCGGCGAGCGTCCTCGACTTTTTGTTCTATATAAAACGCAAGGTAAGAAACAACCGGGAAACTCGAACCGGGCAAGTCAGCCAACAAAGGGCGATCTTAGCGGTCGACAACACTCCTCTCCTCCATCTCGAAGACACTTGAGGCCTTGCTTCTCCCGTACTTTACTACCACCTGACCCCAGCTAAGCATCATCACTATTTTCGCAAAGTGTACACTGCCACCTTGCCGCTTAACGCCATAAACCTGCATATAACTCGTGGCCTTAGCCATAACCGCACCTGGGAGAGAACAATTCCAGTGGCGTTGGACTTGTCAATGACAACCACTGTCATTCCACGCTACTAGAAGACATCGAGGATTCCTCTCTCCCGCAAGGACCCAAACGGTGGTTCGCGAATTACATGAGTCGTCAGTAACCTTTCGAGATCAAACATCAAAACCAAAGAGCAACTGGAGGGAGGTTTCCCTGATTTCATGTGCTAATGAGTGTTCGAGATTGGCGTCAGAGGAAGAAAGTCCTCTGCTTGAAAGTAAACGGCTACCTTTCCGAATTATCCCGCTTGTCACGAACATGTTAGAGGCTACCTTTGATAGTCTGAACTCCTTCTCCGCGAACACAACTGCAATTGTCAATAAAGTACAAAGTCATCGCTCACCGGCAGCACCTGGGGCGAAGGTAAAGAAACGTTATTGGCCACATACAAGACAGTGGGCCGGCCTATAAATGCCGTGATCGGACACCAATCTTCACCCGCTTCGACTGCCTAAACAGTTATTTATCCAGGGCTCTTCTTTCTCCACTTCCTCCTTATTCAGATTTCATTTCCTGGTTAGTATCTGGGCTCGAATCGTCACATAAGATATCGTACTACTCGTCACGTAAAAATACATTTTTCGGATTATGACATACGTGAACGTACCCTTTGTCCCATTCAGCTTATACCAACTGACTGACGTATGACGTAATTTTCTTTCGTATCGTTTTCAATCCGTGAACGGATGTTACGATTCAAGCCAAGTTTTCAAACATGATGCTTGAAGTTTGGGCTAGTGGGGCCCAAAAACAAACAAAAACATTGGAGAACTTTCTTCTCTGTTTGTTATTGTTATCAGTAATAAAAGTAAACAATTCCTTTAGTAAAATACTATTTTATTTATGTAATTAGAATATAATTATTTCCTTGTTTTTTTTTTCTTTTTTTATAGTAGCACACATATTTTTAAACATTTCTATCACACTCACTTAAAATTTTACAGCAAAATCCCTAATTTCACACTGCATGCTTAATAATGTAATAATAATAATACATAAGGCTTACAGATGTATGCACATAGTGTCTGCATCTACCTACTAACTACTTAAGCAAAACATAGCGAACTGCTTCACTGAGATAAGAACTGTCTAGCCAAAAGAATTTCGAACAAATAAATAGCAGTAAATTCATGTAGAAGTATATTTCTGCTTTTTTCACGTCGATCAACGGCCCGAGTCGGCGCCGATAGCTACATGACGATAGGCCAACTGGTCAGCAGTACAGGCCCGTTCCTTCACTCTGCTCCACATGATACAAACAATATTCCTTCTGTGATGGTGTTAGACCTAAAGTGTCGAGTTCCTCTTTGAACTGCTTGACGCCGCCCACACCAGCCAGATAACCATTCAATTTAGTAGCGATAAATGAGGTACGCAGCAGGTTAGCATCGAGATTCAGAGTTTCCGCTAGATCCTTGTGACCCTGCAGACGGTACTTCTGATGATAGCTGATGGAAGAAATTAACATTTTAATGAGTGAACGAAGAACCTCTGAAAGCAAAAAGCTCGGGGATACTCACTCTTCAGCCGGGTAGAATTTGCTTTTGGGCAAAATCTCTGTAATAATTTTCTCAGGTACACGCTTCTTTTGCTCTTCAACTATTGACTCCTCGGCGATCTTCTTCTGCTCATCATCATGGTACAAGATCAATGACATGTACTGGCGTTTGATTGGATTGGTAAGGCCGTATTCGTGATTGTTCCAGAAGAGGTCCAACAGTTGTTTGAACGAAATGGCATTGGGGTCGTAGTCAATTTCCAGGACTTCAGTGTGGTTACCACTATTTTGAGGTTTAGAGTCGTCATAAGTAAGTATTAGAGGTGAACAGCGGGTGAGAGGGAAAGCGGAAAGCAAAAAGCGTTTGTTAAGAAAGTTAGAAGTCAGAAATAAAAGTGGGGAAGAAGTGAACATGATAAATAGATAATTAATAGTAAATGTGAAGCATTGAATTTCGAACAAAATAAACGGAAAGAAGTAAAGTTAAAAGGATGTTAAGTAGGATGTTGAGTCAGCAAACGTTTTTATGAATGTATGCAGCAAGTTAGTTAGTGTGCGTGATTTTGGTGAGGTTTTGTTTTTTTAATAATCACAGTTTATTAAGAGGAAAATAGAAAAAGATAGTATAGATATGTATGAGCGTATGAATTCGTACAACGAAAACAGGAGCAAGAAAGAAAAAAGAACAAAAAACACAAAGTCAGTAAATTCAAGTTTTGAAAAACACGCTTACAGGCTACGGTACGTTGGTGAATCCTTGGAGCCGCCCTCATAGCCGACAGTGGTGCGCAAAATGCCCTTAGTACCACCGAACAGCGACTCAGCACCCCAGAAGCATCCCATGCCAAAGGTGGCTGTCTTAAAAGGAATATTTACACTATGAACGGGTGTTATATTCAATTCCTTTTGTTCTGCGCGCACAGTGCTCTGGAATTTGNCCCCAGAAGCATCCCATGCCAAAGGTGGCTGTCTTAAAAGGAATATTTACGCTATGAACGGGTGTTATATTCAATTCCTTTTGTTCTGCGCGCACAGTGCTCTGGAATTTAAAAATAAAGACAGAATTTAATAAGTGTACAATTTTCCCTAGACTTCGTTTTTTTTTTTTTTTATAGAAGAATGTAGTTGGAGGAGGTAGTTGACTCCTCTTACATTTGCACTGTGTGACAAAAACCGCTTGAACTTTATGTTTAAGCAAATTTGTGGGCGTTATCGTGTGTTGTACTTTATTTAATGAATACCCTATTATTCATACTACTGTTATACTTGGTGCTACATCGTTTGCACAGGTCGCCTTCAGCGGCTTGAAGACATCATATTGACAGCTGGATTTGTCGCTTAATACAGACGGCGTATTTACTAGCACCATAAAGCAGCCAATGCACAGGAAGATTTGCGATTTGCAGGTAGCACAGTTCATTTTCCATGAAAAACTGGATACTTAATGCCTATGCCTGTGTGGTACTGATTCCGCGTGCGTTCTTCCACAAGCGTTGGCAATAAAACTACTAAATTTATGAAACTAAAGGCTCTGTTATGCATACTTGGCATTGCATGCACTGCTATACCATTTTTACGTAGAAATCAAAAACCAACAGACTTTTACGTATGTAATGCTGTGCGTTGGGTAATCGCTTACACGCGAAGCTCATTTAACAGATTCCTTATGTGACAACTCTCAAGCAATGCCAAGTATGCATAACAGAGCCTTTACACTGGAGCGTAATGGTTTTGACTCTTTGAATGCTGCTCATTGCGCTATCGTCTGAATATGTGGAAAAGAACGTAGGTCGCCGACTATGCATGAATTAGAGCACATACATATTGAGCTACATCAGTATTGAAGCATATGTATATCGTTAGTATAGTATGGTAAGGGCGTATCTCACATCGTCGCCGAAGTGCAAAAACGGTACAACTAACTAAAAAATTGTATTGCATAAAACGATGTGGGGACTTATAATTCGATGGCATGCAACATTATTAATCAAAATGTGAATTTTGGATTTTTAGTTAGTTACGCCTTTTTGTATTTCACNTCTCACATCGTCGCCGAAGTGCAAAAACGGTACAACTAACTAAAAAATTGTATTGCATAAAACGATGTGGGGACTTATAATTCGATGGCATGCAACATTATCAATCAAAATGTGAATTTTGGATTTTTAGTTAGTTACGCCTTTTTGTATTTCAGCGACGATGTGAGTTACGCCCTTTCCACACTATACTAACGATATGTACATATGTATGTAGGTACGTCAATGTAGACGGCAATGACAACGCACAGACCGGTTTTCTCTACAAATCTAACCGGCCGTCTTCAAATGCTTGAAAATCTCGCTTGCGTTCTGCTTTTCCTCTCGCAAGCGAGATAGAGTTTTGTTGACTGGGCATTTGACGGCAGGCATACTTTTTCATTTGTAAAAAATAAGGTTTGAGCTTTGCCCGCTAAATTTGTATTTTCCACCAAAATAAACTATGTTGCTAATTGAAGAATTTTGCGAAATTAGAAAATGCCTGCAAACCGCTCGGTATGCGAGAAAACATTTAGCGAGTAGCGAAACGAACGAAACTAATGACGTGCTCCCAAACTCGCCGACATGCCAGGCAACTTGGCTCATACCGTACTAGTTTTGACCCTATTCTACTTCAAATGGCACTTAATTTTTTAATTAGTTATTTCAATACGTTTTTGTGAAATCTTTTGCGTGTGGCTACTCCTTTTTCTCAATTAAAATTTTTTAATATCTAAAGTTTATGCAAATGATTTGTCTTATTTTGGTACTGCACTTTAGTTTTAGGAATGCGGTATTACCTTATTGCTAAATGGTAAAGATAAAAAGAATGGCACTTTTATTTTTCTCTTGGCACTTTTTTAACCTCAATATGGCACCTCAAATCTTAGGATAGTTGACGCTGCTTGCTAACTTTGTTTTTGCTTTCACATACAAATTTTTCATTAACTGCCGTCCCTAAAATGGAGCGCTAAGCGTTGCGTTTTCCATTGTCAACGAGTGTCAGCGCGCGCTATCCCCAAATCAACGCGTCGTAATTTTTGACGTTTTCTCATTTTATCTCGTTTCCTCTTTCACCCTTTTGTGCTTTCTCTTTCTTTCCGTCTTCTGCATCCAACTTCAACACGTAACGCCCTGTCAAAAACGAAAATTCTATTTGCTCGGCGCTAGCGCCGCGTTATTGTGGGATGCTCCATACAAATTGTACGTGCATGAGGATTTTTGACAGTTGTTTGGCGCTTGACGTGCCAATTTAGGGACGGCAATAAGCGAGCGGAACTCAAACAGAACGATCAGAGAAACAGCACAGATACCGTTTTGGTTTGCGTTGTTTCGAAAAAAAACCTCTGACCTAATCGCTCTTCCATTAATTAAATATTCGCGGAGCTGGTAACCCTATATGCAGCCATACACCTGACAAAGTATTCAGAATACGGTTGGTTGTTGGTCAATCAAAGGTTAATGCAGCGCGTATATATATATTACTATATTAAGAGAGTGTCCAAACAAATCAATGTTGCCAGATTCGCAGTTTTAACTGTAAATTACATTAGACGAGCTTACAGTTGTTTAAATTACCACCTAGAACAAATTACAGTTTTTTTTCGGAATTTCCGATTCGAACGAATAAATTAAAATTTCTCAAATGGATTTGAATGAAACAAAAATTAACTAGATATTTCAGCACTCTCTGGAATTTTAAGTATGTAAGTACTACAGATTTCTTTAAGAAAAATGCTTCAGGAGGTATCGAATCAAATACTCAAAAAACTAACAAATCACTTTTCGAAAAATAATAAAAATGGATTTTAATAAAACTAAATGTGATTTAAATGTTCCATTTTACAAGGCCTATTTTTATTTAGTTAAACGGTTGATGGTTATATTAAAAATGAATATTTTCAGATTGAAAAAAAAACTTTATTTTTTAAAATCTCTTTTGTTTTTAAGGTTAGTTTTTTTCTGAAAATTTACAGTTTTGTGAAAAAACCTGGCAGCATTGACACAAAACAGATTTACGAAATAAATATGTATGTATGCACGAGTATGCACACATATTGCAGCGACGGTGCAAAAACACGTGCATCTGGCTGCAACCAGCCGAATGCACCAAACAAATCTGACCTTGACTAGCGATAAATGAGCGGGTGAAAGGTACGCTAGTTGATTGAATCGAGTGGACAACTTGCACTTAATATATTTGGCGCTCATTCATATCCAAAGCAGCTGGCAACATGCAAGTTGTGAAATTGCACTACATACGATTTGGATTACACAATCATAAATTGTGCACTAATCAATATTTTTTTATGAACAAGAGAAAAAATTATGACACTTATTAAGTATGAAATTTTCCACAATTGCATATCTTCCATTTTGTTTTTTTTTTTGTTTTCAGGCTTCTTCATTAAACGAAGGTAATGGACTGGTATTGACGCTTACAATATTTATAGTTGGACAAGCACAGTAGAATCTTCTGATTATTAAACGACTGCAGCGTATTAAAGTCATTTTGCGAGAGTGCGCACAATTTTGAGATTGGTTGTAATTGCAATTTTTATATCAAAATTAAATACTAAAAATTTTAACAAAAATTTTACATTCTATCTGTTGCACACGAAATTTTCAAACTACTGAAAAAATATTTTTTTTTTGTATTCCTGTATTTTATTTTGTTTTGCTGACTACCGACCTTGCGC